>NW_007728236.1:278632-289519 GCF_000696425.1 Galeopterus variegatus
TGGATATCTTCATGGTCTTAAGCAGAGTAAAGACTTCTGAAACAAGACACAAAAACATAATCACCATAAAGGAAAATATCAATAAATTGGACTTCACTAAAACTAAGAATTATTATTCATTAAAAGACACTGTTTAAGACAGTAAAAAGGCAAGTCACATACAAGAAGACATTCTCGATATATACATATATTACACAAAAGACATATCCAGAAAACGTAAAGAAGTCCTACAAATCAATCTTAAAAATATAAAACAACCCCAATTTTTTAAATGGGCAAAAGACTTAAACAGACATTTTCACAAAAGAGAATATCCAAATGGTCAGGAAACATATGAAAAGATGCTCATCATTAATCATCAGGGAAATTCATCCTAAAAGCCACAGTAAGGTATCATTACATAATCATCACAATGGTTACAATCAAAAAACAAAAAACACTAAAGATATCAAATGTGAGCATTAGAGCAACTAGAACTGATATAACCTAATGGGTGTGTAAATTGGCCTAACCAATTAGGAAAATCACTTGACAATATCTCCTTAAGCTGAACATACACATATCCTATGACACAGCAATTCTGCTTCTAATATTATTTTTAATATATAGAAAATGATTTATGGGAATATATATAAACCAGGGAAAGCCTTGAAAGAGCATACAGATCTCTTTCAACAAATCATCAAATACTCCAAAGATAAACACATCTTAAAACATATTTCAAGGGCTGCCCTGTTAGCTCAGTTGGTTAGAACACCGTGTTGTAACACCGGGGTCAAGGGTTCGTATCCCCCGTATAGGCCAACGATGAAACCAAACAAAAACCTGATATTTCATCAGGAATTCTGTTAGCTCCGATATAAAAATATCTGAATAATTCTAGTGGCATTTAATATAAAGTATTAACATGCACTGACAGAAATAAAAAAAAAAATCTAAGCAATTTGCTTTATTTCCTTCAAGAATAAATATTAAACCACATTAACAATTTGAAAACTTATACCTACTATGCCCACAAGATATCATAACTTAGAAGGGAGATGAAAACCATGCGGAGAGAGCTTGTGATTCTAGTGGTAGCTGCAAATGAGGTCACTTATCCCTCTGTGGCCACTCTAAGCAACTTGCTTTATTTCCTTCAAGAATAAATACTAAACCACATTAACAATTTGAAAACTTATACCTACTATGCCCACAAGATATCATAACTTAGAAGGGAGATGAAAACCATACGGAGAGAGCTTGTGATTCTAGTGGTAGCTGCAAATGAGGTCACTTATCCCTCTGTGGCCACACTAATTGGTCAAAAGCAACAGAGCTTTGTCAGCAATACTCATGAAAAACAGCCTACCCCTTCCTGGGCATTTTCAATTAAGAGAGCAGACACCTGCTACCCATCAGTCTCTCACGAGACAGATAGGACTCATGTCCAACCTACCACTATGTTATTTGGTTTGCCCTTAATCTTTACTATCTATAAACAGAGTCTTCAGAGATGCATGAACACATATAGCATGTGTACACATGCAGCTATCTATAGCAAAAAACAAATTTGTAAAAATAGCTGTCTGAAAGACCACATCTTGTCTATTAATACCCACATACTGCAGTATTACATAACAATTTTTTCCAATTCTGTTCTGCTAATATGCAAATAAATGAATTCAACCATAGCTAGGAGCTAAATGTACTAATCAGTATGGCCTTGTGTATCTCTAACTACAAAAGAATTTTACATGATCTTTTTCTGTTCTCAAAATCCCATGAATCTACATTATTAATCACTTTTAAAACCAGCTGTTTGATTTTGGGGATGTTCATATCTGCAATTTCCAAACCAATATATTTAGCATACTCCAAGAAGATACCTGAATACTGATTTCATAGTAATGTGTTAGAAGTATTATCATAATCTAAAATTCTATAATTATTTGACAATTCCAAAACAATAACAGAGATAGATACTATCAGAAAAACTTAGGTTAAAAACAAAATGTTACTGATTTTAAGTTGCTTTATCTTCAGGATCCTAAAATGTGTGTAACTGCAAATCAACATTTTATTAAAAAAGAAACAAAAATGGAAAATGAGCCCTCTAAAAAGGTTCTAATCTATCAAAGGAGAGAAGAGAGGAAAAGGACAAAGCAGTGGTTTGTGGATCAGACAGAAATCTGGAGCACCAGTAGACAGGACCACAGCTGTGGCTTCATGTTGGTTACATGCTGGTTTCATCCCAAGATTCAGCCACAAAAAACCAAACTTTCCTAATTAAAAATTAGTCATCTATTTCAGGACTGTAGAAACTGCTAAGATCAAGGGAGCCAGCATGGCTTGGTCAAGCAGGAGAAAAAAGGAAAAAGTCAATAAAAAGCCCAGGATAACCTGGGCTTTCGAGACAGGCGAGCCTGGTCTGAATGCTGGCTTTGCCTGTTACAAGCTCTGTGACCCTGCTTGGAAATTCCAAACTTTGTGGAATGGTTTTCCTCCTCTGTAAAGAGAGTGATACTGTCTCTTTGCAGGTTCTGGTGAGAGTTGCATTAGATGGAGCACACAAAGAATTTCTTAGTATCTCTTCTTCACCCCGTCCTTGCATTGCAACAAAGGGCAGAATTTCTAACATATGACAAAATATGTTGGGGGATTAGATACCCTACTCCCAAAACTCTATTATAAGTACTCTAGATTCCTTCTGTACTTGATTTTTTATTATTTTCTACAGTACTCCTAATGAGTATCTTTTGGTTATCTAATATTGATGACAAATGTTTAAGTAATTCAGTTCCTTAAAAATAAACAAAAACTGAGCAAAAACTATAGATTTCACTTAAAGAAACAAAATACCAGAAAAGAGATTAAATGCCTTAACAAACAATAATGCTCTCCTGTCATGCTTTTTGAACTTTGATAGCAGAACATAAATCAAAGAAAATTTCAAAGGTCTACACTTATTTCAGGGGCACAAAAGGGACAGATCGTTTATGTTAACATCTTGCAGAACAATTCTGGAACCAACCAAATTCCTGAGTCTAACTTAAAATGAAGGTATTTCCTTCCCTTTGATTGTTTTTAAAATTATGTACATAAAATAAATTTCTTCTTTGAAGTACATAAACTACTGAGTTTTATGTTCAAATCAAAACTAGTTGAAGTCTAAATATCATCATCAAGCTCCCAAGGTAAGTTATATCATTCATGTCTACTTATCCATTCATTCACATATTTATTCAACAAATATGTACTTAAATGCACACTTTCCACAAGACATTAACTAAGTGTTTTCATACACTCCAGGAGAATAAGACATAGCTGTCTATGAGGCAGGAGACAGGCAGATTAAGAAACAATTCATTCTACCTTGGAGGTGATTAACCAAGGAAGACTTTAAAGATGACTAAGGAAGGAAGAAAGCATTCAAAGCTGAGAAAAGAGAGGTGTGAACACAAAGGCTAAATTTAGCCACAGAGGGCTTCATGGGGCTCCAGCACAGGCTGTAATGAAGTTTGTAAAGAGATTGTAAGTGGAATAAACATATTATTTATCATCCAAACTAGACACCTTTGAGAGTGAAAGGTGGCACTATTAACACTTTGCCAGGACAAAAGATATAAATCTGGATTGTCCTGGGCAAATCAAGACATATGGGTGCTCAGCACAATGAAGTTGATGCTCAATACCCTCTGATTATATGGCTGGGGCTATTTAGATACATGCATGGTTATACTGAGGCATCAGATTTAGAAAGGCACCAAAACAAATCATTCTTGAGAGCATCTGTGAAACATGTCTGAGAAATTTCTCTGGGCACATTCTGCATATTCAAAAGACAAAACTTCAAAAGTGTGCATGGCAGTGCTAGCAATCACCAACTCAAATGAAGCTGAAGGATTCTGCTCATCTCAGGATAAACTCTGAAAAGAAGCTAAAGAAGAGAAACTAAAAATCAGAAAAACATACCAGGTAATGCTTATTGAGTGCTTATTAATGTGCAACACTCTGCTCACACGTCATCTCATTTAAGCTTCGCAACAACACTATGAGAGGACATTTTATTCTGCCTACTTTAGAGATGGGGTAACTTGCATCTTGTCTAAGGCCACACACAAAAAAAGCAGAGGGGTCAGAATCTAATCCAAGCACATAACTCTAGACCCTCTATTTTTCCCACCACTATTTTGCCTCCTGTGTAATCCAAACATGCAACATGCCTGGGTGCAGCCCTCAACTGCAGGGTGCAGCTCAGCTGACATTATTAGCTAGAACATGTTATACCTAATTACCTCTGCCACATGACTAAGTGCTAGTGGCCAGAGGGCCTAGCCCCCTGCCCTGCTATGCCGCACTGGAATGGGAAGATGCCAGGTGTCCTGCCAGCAGCCTGGACCATTCACATAATTGTTGATACTCAATGCAATTAATTATATACCTTGGGCACCCCAAAGCTATAGAATTATTCTGACATAAGGAAAATAGGTACAACTAAAACTTCCCTAGTGGCTCTAACTTGAGTTAGAGTCACGACAGTCACTCTAATGCCAAGCACAACCCTTCCAATTCACATTACTATCAGTGGAAAAAAGCTGGCCAGGCAGTTTGCAAAAATACCGTTTAAGATTCTGTGGCCCACTGGCAAAAATATTTGAATCCCACTAATATAGAATAAAAAGGTTACTAGACTAATTCAGAAGGCTGGTAGATGAGTAAATGATGTCATCCAAAGCTTAGTATTGTCTTTTTGTGTGTGTGTGTGTGACCGGTAACGGGATTGCAACCCTTGGCTTGGTGTCACCCGCACTGCGCTCAGCCAGTGAGCGCACCGGCCATCCTTATATAGGATCTGAACCCGCGGCGGGAGCGCCGCTGCGCTCCCAAGCACTGCACTTTATATAGGATCTGAACCTGCGGCGGGAGTGCCAATGCGCTCCCAAGCACTTCACTCTCCCGAGTGCGCAACGGGGCCGGCCCCAAAGCTTAGTATTAATAAGCAATAGAGCATCTACTCTTAGACACATACGTATAAAGTCTGAAAAGAAACTATGAATGTTTTTTTTGTTTGTTTGTTTTTTCCTTTTTGTCTCTTTTTTCGTGACTGGCAACGGATCGCAACCCTCAGTGTCGCGCCCGTACCGGACCGGGACCGGCCATCGCAACCCTCAGTGTTGCTCCCACCCCTCGCTCTGCCAGTGAGCGGCCGGTCTGTATGTGGGATCCGAACCCTCGGCGGGAGTGCCACCGCACTTCCCAAGCGGCACACTATAGCAGTGCGCCACCGGGCCAGCCCGAAACTATGAATGTTAATACTTCATTTATATCTGCATTTAGGCTGTAAATAACATTGCCTTATTCTGCTGAATTGAGGCATAGATAATGCAAGCATTAAAAAGGAAGAAAAAAAAAAGTCTAGTTTAGACCCCTTGCAGAGCATAGAGAACTATAAAAGAAAGTGAACAGATTCTGGGAGAGGATGTTCTAAGAAAATAACTTAAGTGGTCAATATCAGCAGTTTATAAAATAAACAATTTCCTATCAGTTGCTTATTTGGATTTGGTGAAAATGCAAATCAAATACAACTATTTGGGGGAGAGACTGGAAAACAGCAAAGGAAAAAAGCAAAAAGGGGGCAAGTGATTTTTAGGGTATGAAAATTAATACACTGTGATCACTTTTGAAAACTGAATTCTGAACTGTGACGAAAGCTCTTTGAGAGGGCTAAAACAAGCAACCGCGTCCTGGTTTTCAACAGTTATCTTGTGTGAACTAAAATGCATTACAACAAAGTAAACTGGAAAGTTGCTGATTGGCCATTAGATTTTTCTGACCTAAATGATACAGGCTGCCTATCTATCCAGACAAATTCACTTTGTGATCCAGTTACTGTCTGTTTAATATCTATGATACACGCCTACAAGTTTGCTGGGCATGCAATTGTCTTTGTTTTGCCCAATTCAAAAAAAAAAGTCTAAAGTCAAATGCGGATACTATTTTTAAGATTCAATTCAAAAAACGGTTATTGAGGATTTGTCGTCTGTGCAGAACTGGTAAATACAGCCCAGCTTTGGCCTGCCAGGAGCCTAGTTTATTTAAACTATATAATACATATATGGACTTTTTTATTATTTTGTTTAAATATGTATTATAGATGTGTAAATCCTGCTTGTTCTCCTAGTTGGGGAGCTCAGCATCAAGACATAGGTATATATGTTGGTATGAAGACAGCAAAACTGTTTCTCCTACACAACATGACACCATGATAATAACATAATGTTATTAAGAAAAATTAGGGCTGCCACCTTGGGCAAGGTCAGACCATTGGTCACTGTGAAGCTGGAAGCCCTCCCTGGTCAAGCGACCACAACAGGTGACTAAACAGCTGCCTAGCTATATTATCTTTCAACTTCTCTCAGCAGAAATAGGGATTCCTCTTCTCCCTCCAACATCCCCTGCACTTAAAGGGGAATATACAATCCAGTGTGCCAAACCACCAATGCTATCTTTATTACATAAAATTTTAAACTGCTAGTATAATTTGGGGGGCAGTGGAGTGAAGCCATACCCAAGTGGGGTACAATACCCAGTGACAGCACCTTGGACAAGTGTTTAACCTCTCTGAACTCTGATTTCCTCCAGCCTCTGTAAAACACTTAGCACATGTTTTACACGTTGCGAGTGTTCAATAAATAGTGGGTACTGGTAATTGCTTCTAAATACCAAAATAATGCAATGGCTGTTTCCTACTTAATGAAAAGGGACCCAAGATCATGGTTACCACCGTCTGGGGATAGAGGAAAGGGAAGACTACAAAGAGATCTGGGGGGATTTTTTGAAGTGACGGAACTGCTCCCTATCTTCATTACGGTGGTGATTACATGACTGTATGTGTTTGTCAAAGCTCATAAAACTGGACACCAGTAAGAGTGAATTTTACTATATGCAAATCATATCACATTTTAAAAACTGTCAACCAAAGTATTTAATTAGTTCTGATCGTTTGTCAAAGCTCATAAAACTGGACACCAGTAAGAGTGAATTTAACTATATGCAAATCATATCACATTTTAAAAACTGTCAACCAAAGTATTTAATTAGTTCTGATTAAAATAAACCATCCAAACTAATAGACATTTTAACTTCACTTATTCCTAAAATTAAAAAGAAATTTAAGGCCTAAAATGCTACTTCATATTTTTAGAACAAGCTCTTGAATTAAAGGATTGAGCTATTTGTAAGAAAATAGATGAGATGGCATCTGAACAATTAACCAAATTAACTTTTTCAAAATAAAGCATAGATTGTATTGAACAGTAAGATGAAATGAATTATGGAAAGAGAAAATGAAAGTGATGTTTTCATTTACTAGATTACTTAAGATGACAAACGTAATGGATTTTTCCCTAAAAATCCAGTAATGGGCCTTTGTAAATAATCTCAAAAGTATATCATTATTTTCAAAAAGCTAAGGAAAAGTAGAAAAGTCTGGTGATAATTTCCATAATTTATTTATCATCTCAAGGTACTTGTAAAAGTTTATACAAGGCTGCTCACTCTGAATTTTCATTGACACTGTTACCATAACCAAGGAGCTCTTTTAGTATAGATCTGTGCATTTATTTTGGCAGAAAATATAGTTTTACAACAATTTCTTACTCAACACCATATTTACAAAACAGATGGAGCACCAAAGAAATGATTTTAAATGAGAAATATAATTCTGGTCAGCCTACGATGTATTTCTGAATATGTTCTGCACGTTAGTAATAATCCTCTTTCTGGGTCAGCCCGTGGCTCACTCGTGGCTGATAACGCCAAGGCCATGAGTTCGGATCCCATATACAGATGGCCGGTTAGCTCACTTAGGAGAGCATGGTGCTGACAGCACCGAGTCAAGGGTTAAGATCCCCTTACTGGTCATCTTTTAAAAAAAATAATAATAATAATCCTCTTTCTTTGCCCACCGTTTATCACATGTAGGCCATTATTTCTCCCTCTAAGGGGATCCCCACCTAAGAGGGATGTCAAGACTATAATGAAGATGAAGGATAGGAAAGAAACATAGCTCATGAGTCTGACACTTCAGCTAATATAACCCCATAAATACTGGCCTCTGCTCCTTGGCTAGCATTTACTTCCTGCTATTCCTCAAGTTCCCAATTATCACCTTGCTTACTAATCTACTCCCACCTCTACTCAAATACCACCCGACTGCACTCATTCCTTATATTTAAAAAAGAACATAACGAAACCAAAGAAAGATGTCACTACTGCTTTTTCACATGGGCTTCTGTTTAAGCTTCTTATTTTTTAACAAAAGTGAAATATAATTTCTGCCATTCACGTGACCAAAATATCTATGGTTTATGAAATTTGCTGTTAAAGTAAAAGACTTCTTTATCTTATTAGGATATTGACGATGCTGTAAGTTATGTCTTTAGAACATACCACACTAAATTCTTAAAATCTGAATGCTTCCAGGCACCAATTCAGGGGGAAACAAACCAAGTAGTTATCTATTTCAATACAGTATCCTCTCTTTCCTGTAACCTAGGCTTGATCAACTTTCAAATACTACTTTCATAATTTTCAAGAGTGTTTAAGAAAATGCAAGTTAAAAATAGAGGCAAGAAAAAGGAATCTGTCAAGTCATCTTAGGAGGTACAAGATAATGAACAAGATATGAGACTGGAAAATCCAAAACTACCTGTTTTAGGAAGCAACAGAATTAGAGAAAACATGTATGTCTTTATCATTCCTCCATTCATTCAGTAAGCAACTAACTGAGCCTCTACTATGTTCCTGGCACTGTACAATGGTGAACAAAAGCCAACTGGCTTCACTAGAAAGAAGAAAAATGAAAAAACATCATTGAAAGTTTCAGAATTCAATATAAGTAGCACTGCCATTTCCAAAACCAGTGATTTCTGAACAATTTATCATTTCTCCATGTGTTTCTAGAATCTTCAATAAAAAAAATGATATCTACAAACAAGTTCTCAATTCCATATATCAGGAATATAGACAAATCATCCTTTATCTTTCATGAAAGTAAAGTCAAAACAGATGCTGTTGTAATTCAGTAAGTTAAACTATGAATCCTACTGGGGATGCTAATAAAGTTTGATTTTTTTTTTAAGTGCAAAAACAGGCCCTCCAAACAATTAGGGGAGGGGGTTAAAATTAGATAGGCTGGTAACTTCTCTGGAATTTCACCTCAAATTTCAACACCACAATGCAAATTCACCACAAATATTTGGTGACTAATAAAAACAGAAATGTCACATAATTGTCAATAGGATGGCTTATCATGCACAGTTGAAAGCAACTTCCACGGAAACATAAGCTATAGAGTAAAAGAAAATATGTCACTAAAAGCCATGTAGGCAGCAAAAAGACACTTTACTTTCCTTAGTTTAATTCTAAACGTGTGTTGCAAGTAGTTAATACACTTGATCTTGAAGCCCTTCAGTTGTGTCCTTGCCCAGATATAAACTGTGCAAAACAGATGACAAAGCGAAATGCAGTTTCACAACTACCTCTTACATAGAGTAACAAGGTGGTATATTTCATTAGACTACTGCAGAAGTTAATAAAACCATCAGACATTTTCACAGTACTTGGAAGATTTCTGTAGGTCCAATTAAATTTCAAATACCACCGGAGCCAACTCTCTTCACTGTGCATGTTCTACCCTCTCTCCCACTGGTTATCAGCCACAGGAAGACAGGAAGGTGGGTGCAGCCCTGTCAATGTGCTTTGCTGCTCACTGTCCTGATATCCCCTTGATTTTCAGAAAGCCATGTTTTCATATTTGCTCCAAACTTGAACAAGCCGAATGAGCTAGTTTTGTCTAAGGCTTTGCTCTTCTTAGTTCAACTATTTTTTTTTTCCACTTCATGTTATGAGAAATATGTTTACATGTGGACCTAAATATAATATAAGAATGAAACCACCACAGACTCAGGAGTTCCTGACATTACTCCTTGAGTTTAAAATGCACAAAACAATCGATGGCTTTCTTCTGGCAAAAGATATCAAAATCAAGCAAACTGCCCAAAAGAACTTCCACAGAACTGGAGGCCTGCCTACTGCAGCAAGGAAAAGATTAAATCGTGCGGAACTGTAATCTCTCAGAGCTTTTGAGCCTAAGAAAGCGGAAATCTGCATTTATGTTCAGAAACCTACTCCATTTCTCCACGTGATTGAGTGACCAGAGATTTTGCACCCTCGAAATATAACCATTTGCAAGAGGCAGCTAAATACACAGACCAGAAGGAACCTATTTAATCTCTGTTCACCGCCTGGGATTTTTAAGAAAATGTTTTTATATAATCCCTGTCTTTAAAATAACAACAGAAACCTTACAGGCAATCTGTTACCAGCCTAGGCTACCACAGAAGAATATGCCCTGCCCAGGCAGGTACGAGGCCCTAATTTCAGGCCAAGCCTGGGAGAGGTGACAGCCCCAAGTTCAACTGGGGATGTCTGAGCACAGCTCCCCCTGCACATTAGGGATCACCTCTCCATTCTTCCCAAATGCCATTGGCATCCAATCCCTGCTTGCCCATCCTAAGCACCCGCGCACCAGAGGTTCCTGTTAGCAGTGGGCGCGCTACCAACCCCCTCCTTCCACCACCACTCCCCCCGGGGGAAACACTCCAAGGACGGCTGGGGGTGGGCGATGAGCGCCCTTCTCCCACCTACCTTGATGATGCTGCTCCGGCGGGGCAGGCCGCCCTGCTTGCTCTCCCGGGGGAGGGGACAGACCGTCGGGCTGGGGGCCGGGGCGAGCGCGACGCCGCGGGGTCCCCTGGCGGGGCTGGCCCGGGCTTCGTCCCCGGACGCGCCGAGGCTGCAGTCTCCGTTGGAAACCCCGCCGCTGTCATAGCGCGCCCGCCC
>NW_007728236.1:290519-300953 GCF_000696425.1 Galeopterus variegatus
CGATCTCCGGCCGCCCCCTGACCCACCGCGAGCCGCCCGGGCTCCCGCTCGAGGTCGCCGCCGTCGCGGCTACTGTCGCCGAGGCCGAGTCCTCGGGCCGCGGGGACCTCTCTGCCGACCGGACGGCGACGGGCGGCGGCCTCGAGTCCTGAATACCCTCCGCCCTCCCTGGAGCTGCCGCGGCTGCCAATCACCCGCCCGAGCCCCGAGGGGTCAGGACGGCGCAGGACGCGGGGCCTGGGGGCAAGACCCCGCGCTCGGGGCTCGGCCGCTGCGCCTCCTCCTACCCCCCGGCGCGCGCACGGAACTCGTTCCCTTCCCACCCAGCTCAGGAAAAGGCCATCCGGACGCTCCCCTCTGGGCTTCCCGGTGGGTCAGACCCATTTCACATACCGGAACCGATCCCGTTCCCTTCGGCTCCCGAACTGTGAAGTGATTCAACTGGTTGCAAAGATGCTGGGGCCGGGGTGAGGGGTGGGGTGGCTGTCGGGCTGTGAGGGACAGAGGACATTGGCAGAGCCTATCCCGTGCCCTCTGAGTTGCCCACAGAGATTTATCACCGTCCTCCTACCCTCTCAGTGTCTCTCCTGATCCCCTCAGCGGGGATGCCGGCAGGCCCAGCTCCCTGCAGGCGCCACCTTGGGTTAGGCTCATCTTTGGGGGCAGGATCCTACTCGCATCGCTACAGCCAGTCCCTTCTTTCTGGGGTCCTGCCATCCTTGCTTCAGGCAGGTGACCGGCCTAAAAATCAACGCGATCGTGTCGCTCCCCCGCGCAGATACCACCCCTGGATGTCCATTCCTGAGCCAGACAGTGCCCAAAGTCCGCAGCGTGGTACCCGAGGCCTCGCCCAGCCTGGCCCCACCCACCCCTCCATCCCAGGATCCTTGGGCTCCAGCCTCCTGCCCTTCTCTAGCCCCCTAGCTCTCTGGCCCCATCCACCCCTCCATCCCAGGATCCTTGGGCTCCAGCCTCCTGCCCTTCTCTAGCCCCCTAGCTCTTCTCCAACTTGTGCCCTTCCTTTTCTGGGAACGCACTCCCCGCAGGGCGCGAAGGGGAAACTGATAATCCTCGGGGGGTGAACTAAAGACCTTGCTTTTATTAGAGCGGTGTGGTAGCAAACTGCCTAGCGGCCTCCGAGGAAATGGGCTTTACATACGTATCCATCCTCGCTCTTGCCCCTGAAGCAACATCAAATACTTTCACGTTATTCTTGGGGGCATTTTAATACTTCTGATCCTTTTGTGTTCATGTTTTTGTAACCCACCAGACAAGCTTCTGTAGTATGCTGTGGGAGAGGAAAGGAAAAGTGCTGGGGCCTTTATTCTTAAAAGTTCTCTAATTTTGATATTTTGGATAAACGGCTGGAGGTAATTCTGTCCTTTCTGTGTTAGTATCTAATCTTCTCTGCATTTACCAATTGCTAGTAAAATTCTATGACAACCAAAGATCCTGTGATTCTTACCATGAGTTTCTTGGGCTAAGTCAGGACATATTGAGCTTTAAATCCCCAAGATGCTTTTAATAGAATCACCATCTAATTTGCCAGTGACCTTCAAATGAGGACCTATGCATCTCACTTTGGACTCCCAACAGGTCAAACTAGGCAGAATTCATTGAAATAGACTTGGCGTTTAAATTAAAACGTTTCCCAAAGCATCTTGGCAGACCTGTAACTAACGATGCCAGAAAACCTGTGCCAGATTCCTTTTTATCCCCGTAAGTGCTTGTTTCCCACAAGCCGCTGGTCACACCAAATGCCTGCTGATGTTATAGGTGTACTTCTTCCTCACACGAACAGCCAACTGTAGGTACCATTTCTCAGATACGGTGGTGGGAAGCAGCGTGTTCCTCTGACATGTGCAATTCTTGGCTCCCAACAGGCTTTTTAATAAGCTAACCTCAGATTTTTTTCATCACAAACAGTGAAGTAAGCAGTTGTTTCTCCTCTTTCCTGCTTGTTTCTCTGTAGTTACTAAGTGATTGCTTTCCATTTCTCCTATTCCATGAGAAATGTTACTGAAGAAATTGTAAATATTTTGCCAAAATTCTTGCTGAAGTGTTTTCATGGCGTTGTAAAATTCATAGAAGTTACAGTTAGAAAAAGAGCCAAAATATCATAGTCATTCCTCAGCAAATATTGTCTAATGGGTTTTTCAGACAAATTTTCAGAGCAGGGCAATAAAAGATAGGCCAGACGTTAATAAAATGTTCATTCTGGATTACTCGATGGTGCTTATGCCAATTTATTATATCTATATACTAATGGTTGGATTCTGATGACTAATTTGTTCATAATGTTTAAAGTCAATAGATATCTTTACAACCTTATTATATCAAGCCAGCAATACATAGTTTCTCTTTTAAGCTTTCTTCATATTTCAATCCATCTCAGCTTCTAATCAGTGTTGTCACCCTTCACCAAACTGTTTCTTGTTTGTTTGCATCATTAATTTGATGCCTAGAACTTGAGCTATTCAGGCTCCCTGGTCCATAATAACCTTCCTTCAGCCTCCCAAAATAACACTGATGCTGTTTACTGACTTCTTGCCGTCATTTATACCCTTGTAGGTTATGAATTCATATCTAGTTTCCAGTTCGCAGGCTCTATTATTACGACTCTCCAAGTTTTTCTGACTCACTGAGCACTTGGCCTTCAGATTATTTTCTCCCTCAATGTACTATTACAATTTTTATTTTACAAACCTCAATCTTATTTTATTTCTCTTATTTCTCTAAAGATGCAGTTCAACCTCTGAGCCTTCATATTCAACTGTTCTCCATATGCTTAACGTGACAGCTAACTAGAGCAAAAAGTAAAAGACCAAAATGCTTTAAGGAAATAGCAGATTATATCAATGTACTGGTCCACACTGGCTACCCATTTGCTTCCTGAGTCAATACAAGATGTTGATTTTAATCTATTATGTGCCTATGGCGTGGATTATGTTTATTTTATCATGATCCTCAACTACCTGATATTACTATCCAGGTAGTGATAGCCTATCTTCCTGGGCATTAATATGTCCAGATAAATCTGCCAAAATCTTTCATTTACATGTTCTTTCTCTCCTCTGACACTAAAAATCCTTCGCCCATTTTCCTTAGATCTGTCTTCTTCAAGTGTATATGGCTGCCAATAAGTTTGGCACTCAGGGAATTACATCTACCCTTTCTAGTTACTGAGGAACGACTTCATGAATTTATTAAATTTTCTCAGTGGCTATTGAGTTAGGTAGCACTTTGAGGGGATCTATTAATTACCAGTGATTTGATGAGATTATTCTATCAGCAAAAGTAACAATATGATAGATTAATATTATCTGCACTAAATTAACTTGCTTATCACACTACTTTTGTAAATTCTTTCTCACGTATTTGATTGTATTTCTGCCATTATTTTATTGCAGGAGTCACTGCAAACTCAAATGTTTGTTGGGTCCAGGTATGTAATGTAATGAGTGAGGCTGGAGGGATTTGTTTCATAATAGCATTATAATTTATAGTTTTTCAACAGTGATATACTTTGCATATCAAATACAGAGGAATACGCTT
This sequence comes from Galeopterus variegatus, assembly GCF_000696425.1. Lineage (NCBI taxonomy): Eukaryota > Metazoa > Chordata > Mammalia > Dermoptera > Cynocephalidae > Galeopterus > Galeopterus variegatus. The sequence goes on from NW_007728236.1 coordinate 294,075, forward strand.
CCTGATTCATCTCTGGTTTTCTAATTATGATAGGGACTTGATACAATAAATATTTCACTTTCCTTATAACTCTAAGACGGATTTGTGAACATAACTAATAAATAACAACTGACAGCCAGGGGTGGGGCAGCAATATGGAGTAGTAGGGACTCAGGAAAGCTGACAAGGAACCTTATTGTGCCATAAGGGAATCCTGGCCCAGTGCTGCCAGGATCATCTTTTTTTTTTTTTTTTTTTGTCTTTTTCCGTGTCCGGCAACGGATCGCAACCCTCAGTGTCGCCCCCGTACCGGACGGGGACCGGCAACGGGATCGCAACCCTCGGTGTTGCCCCCGCGCCTCGCTCAGCCAGTGAGCGGGAACCGGTCTGTATGTGGGATCCGAACCCTTGGCGGGAGCGCCTCCGCGCTTCCCAAGCAGCGCACTAGCGCAGTGCGCCACTGGGCCGGCCCCAGGATCATCTTATTTTTCCAAAGAAACCATAAATCTGGAATATAAAACTTGCTATTTTGTTAGTTCGTTCTCTTCAGAGAAGGACATCCACAAAATGAGATCTTCCTTATTGTTCTTTATAAGATCTACAGAGGCCTAATTTTTCCTGTCCCACCCCCAAACTGCATGATAAGCAAAGCTTAGCAAATGCCTTCCAAATTTTGCATTTTGTTGGGTCTCGTTGTCAATCTGATTTTCAAGGACAAGTTTATTTTCGTGAGTTTAAGAAATCAAATATATGATGAATGACCATATTACTTCACATATCCCAATATAAGAGGTATTGCTCCCAACCTACTTTGCTTTATCTACCCACTCCCAGATCCCAACTCCAGAACTATTTCATCTCTGAAATCTGAAACTCAGAAGCCAATTTCTAGCCAGAAATTCTCCCCTTTCATCAGCCCCATTCCCTTACTCCTCCCAAACCTACCTGCCAGTCTTAGCCAGATCCGTACGTCCTCCACCCCGACCCACTCTCTCAGTCCATCAGCACTCATACTTTTTTTTCCCTACCTAGACTGGGCCTCATGACCAAGACTTTCAACCACATTCTCACCAGCATCCTAGACTCTTTACATCCTTGTCCTTCAGTGCCTGCCTATCCAAGCTTTGCAGAAATCCAACCATGGCTTTTCCTCACATGCCCCCAGGCTGCCACTCTGCTGGAGAGAAAAAAAAAAATCATATAACCAGGCTCTATAACAAGTATATGATTTCCATCTTCAGCGGGGCCTTTGGTGCTGTTAAGCAATATTTTACTCTTTGCTAATGGGGTCTCATCTCTATTCTCCGAACTATTACTCTCCAAAGCCCAACTGACTCTGGCCCTCCATCTCAGCAGTTGTCCTAGGACTCTACTTCACAGAGACAATAAAAAGCACCAAGAAACAAACTGCTTTAACTTTTCCTCCATCCCATTTATCCTTACCCTTCCCATCACACCAGCTCTCTAAGGCTAACCCCAAATCAGAAACCATCTAGGTATGTCTTATGTGATTATTGAACTCTCTGTTCTAATATTATTGATCTTTGGGGACCAAAGGGTTTTGTTACCCTCTTGTGAGTAGAAGACGGAGTGGGGTCTTTCCTGAAGGAGTGGCCAGTCCCAACATCAACCATACAGGGATAGGAAGGAGTCAAGAGGTTGGAAGACCACCTTCTCTTGGGTCTGGTGTCTCAGGTCTTCATGGGTGCTTCAAGGCAGTGAGGATAAGAATAGGGCCTCCAGGAACCAGGAGGGGAAGGAATTGTCCTCATCAGAAACCCTATAGGCCGGGCCTGTGGTATATGAGGATAGGGACATTGTGTGGCCAGTTTAAAGTTGCTCTTTGTGGTTACTTCCCCTCAGATGTTAGTAAAGCTGTGCCATCGTGGATAAAAGGATGGTCTGTGAAAGAAAGAGGAATCCCTTTCCCCACGCTCACAGCCAGTGTGACGGCTGCAGCAGCCACTGGTGAGATTCCAGGGAAAAGTAAGTCCCCAAGTTAAAGAGGCAAATGGTGAGGCGGAGCAGACCAGCCCCACGGGGACCTTCTCTCTCTCTCGTACGCTTCGCAGAACTGGGGCAGCTCTTCCACCTCGCCTGCCGGCTGCAGCAGCCACTGGTGAGATTCCAGGGAAAAGTAAGTCCCCAAGTTAAAGAGGCAAATGGTGAGGCGGAGCAGACCAGCCCCATGGGGACCTTCTCTCTCTCTCGTACGCTTCGCAGAACTGGGGCAGCTCTTCCACCTCGCCTGCTTTGCCTTGTCACATCTCTTGCCTCGTTTCTCTCTCCATTAGCTGCTTTCCTTCCACATATAAATATATTCTACACATACCTTCCTAGAAATTTTCCCTCTCAAGCTACACCTTCTCACTCTCCTGCCCTCACACCGAACTTTTTCTATCTAGAAAATGCTCTATTCTCTCTGATTCTCACTGCTGTTTCCATTACCAGCCTATTGTAACTGGCTTCCATCCTCTTTTACTGGAACTGACCTCCCAGTGATCGTGGCTGATATCCTAATTAACCAACTCAATAGCTACTTTTTAGTCTTTATCTTTCTGGACCTTTGTGGAACATTTGATATTGTTAACTCTCCTTATACTGTTGAAACTCTCTCTTCCCCTGCTGAGATTCTTGGCCTGATTGTGCCACACAAATCTCAAACTCAACATGCATTAGCTTTAATTCATTGAATCTATTTTCCTGTACTGCATATTTCGTTTAGGGGTATTCTACCCACGTGGTAGCATTACTGAGGAACTCAGCATCAGCTTCAACTCTCTGTATCTCCTGTTCTGGTTGACTATTAAGGGATTGTAAATCAACCTAGAAAGTTCTCTCAAACCCATTCCCACCAAAATGGGCTGCTTTACTCTCTCACTACACCTTCCTTGGACTCCTCAAATAGCCTCCTAACATTGCCTGCCTCTATTCCCTCCCAGGTTGATCTGTTTCTCAAACCTCCATCAGAATAGTCGTGAGGTGCTCACCGATCAACCTAAAAGTCTCCAGCAGTTTTACTTCAAGACAGACTTCATTCTCCTTAGGAGACATACAATGCCCATCACAAGCTGGCTCCCAGCTTCTTTTCTAGCATCATCTCCCACCTGGATATGCTCCCCACATTCTAGTCACCCCAACCTACTTCCCTGAAAAAAGCCATGCTCTCTCACCCTCTGTGTGTTTGCTTATGGTGTTTGCTAGGTTTAGAATTCCTGTTTCCCTCTCTCCATTAGAAGAACTTAGAGACACCCTTCAAGAAAGCACAAATGTTCCATCCTTTGATAAGATGTTCCTAACCACAGAAGACATAATTAATTACTCCTCTAGGCTCTAGAAGCACTTAGTACATACCTCTCCAATGGCCCTCATTATAATATATTGCAATTATTTATTTATGAGTCTTTTCCCCATATGAGCTTGAGCTCAACAGATCACAATTTACAAGGCTTTTCTTCATACTAAATGAGCTCATCAGAGTTTGACACTACGTAGGATCATCTTCAAACTTTCTACACCAGCCCAGGACCTGACATATCATAGATACTTGACAAATTTGTTGATTTTCATTAAAAAGCCTGTTTAAAATCCATCTTTGTTACTCACATGCTTATAAAACACTTTCCTATTTCAAAAGGCCTCTTTCCTTGACTAGGTTGCATATGTTTTATTCTGTGCCTTCCAACTTTTCTTCCTATTTTTCCTTATTAAATGATACAAATAAATTCAATAATGCAGGTACCATCTGTGAAGAATATTTGCACTTTGTGAAAAGGAGTGTATTTGATGCTGTGGGGAAAGGTGACTTGAAGTTTGGGGTCGGAGGGAGGTTTATTTTTCGTTGTGTGTGCATTACAGGTCCAATTTTAAAAGTAGTTAAAAATAAGAAATTAAGGGAGCAGTCCCAGCCTGGCCATGGATCAGTAAAAATCCTGACCCAGCTCTGAGAGGTAGGATGTAGCAAAACCTTACCAGACTAAAACATCACACCTCCAGCTTGGCATGTTGCCCAACTCCTTTCTTAATTAGTTAGAAATCCCCACCATCAACAATACACAGCACAAGAGAGGACAAAATCTCCAGAAGGCTGCTGTTAAAATGTACAAATTACCTGGCAAAAGGAAGCCCCTAGACAGCTCCCACTTTATGCACATTAGCAAAAAATTAGTCAAATGTCACCTGGTCCTTTTTGGCAGAAACATAGGGATCCCACAAGAGAGAGAAAAGACAGGTTAATCTTATTACCCAGAAGGTGGCAGGACAAGTCTCAGGATACTGTCCTCAATGTCCCCCCCCCCAAAAAAGAAAATCATAGAGAGGGGGCTTGGGGCAAGTGTGAAGAGATTGGGAGCCGCATGTTGTAGTTTTATAATCTGGCCGGACATCTGCCTTGGCACAGAGAAACGCCTCAGAAGGCGCTTGGGAGGGCAGTGAGAACTGAGTGAGCCTAAGCCTCGGAGGAAATGATGGAGCTGGTTTGCTGAATAGGGGTCAGAAGGTCACTCTGGGAAGCTGGACAGCATAAGCTAAGACATATCCAAGTTCCTTTCCTCGCCACAAGTTCCTGTGCAAACGTTTCTTGCGTTATTAAAGCTTAATTAAGACACGATATGGAGGGAGCCTTAAATGATCTTTTAAAATCATGTGAGCATGTTAATAGAGGATCTTGAGCTCAACTGGGATGAGCACAAGAACAAGAGGAAGTGGATAAGCTGTGGCCACAGGGATTTTCAGCTTTATGAAAGACAATCTTCCTTGCTCTGCCATCAGGCACTGGTATGTATTACCAATGGAGCCTTGGAATTTCCTTTTCAGAAGAACCTTAAGAATAGGGTAGGCAATTATCTACCAGGATGATATGGGCTGTTCCAGCCTGAAGGCAAAAGGTCAGTGAATGATCCCCTTGACCTGCTGATTCTGGGTATTTAATCACAGATTTTTTTTAAAAATTTTTAAGTCAAATTAGATGTTGGATTTTTTTTTTTTTTCAGTTCTTCCTAGTTTTTATTTTAGTGGAATGGGTAACTATTTGGTGTGATGTTTCAGCCCTCTTCCAAACACATGTATTTTTCACCAGGGTGTTCAATTGCCTATCATTCGTGATCTTCATATCAAACACCTTTGTAATCATATATTCCTGTAAATCTGAGTTCAAGTCTTTCACATAATTGGTTCATTTTCTCCTACCTTTTAAATTAAGTTCCCTGGTTTCTCTCTACCATTTAGACAAAGATCCCCAAACATTCTCTACTCTAGGTAGATTCTTCACTTGGTGAATTATAAAATGGGCTTTTCCTAACATGGTCACTTCTTTGACACTATCCACTTGCTATGTTTATAACAGTTAGGGACAACTTAAAGTGTCTGATAGAATACAATGTTAATGAGACTAGAGTACATGAAGTAATTTTAAATCACCCTCAATCTCTAGTTCTGATAATGGGTACTTTAGGATTTTAACTCTATGTTGTATCCAAAATAAAAGTATTTTTTATTGCCATATCCTCTAGTGTCAAACTCAGCCTTACTGCTTCCACAAATACTTTGTACACTGAACTTTGTACATCTCTGTGTTCTTTTATTCGCCTTTCTGTGAAGAACTTATTAGTCTTCACTGACACTGACATTTCAGACATAAAAATGATCGCAACCATCTCTGCTCTCCTTTTCCTTTTAAACACTAAGCTTAAATCTTAAGTCTTTCATAAGCTCCTTTCTCTGCAGTGGCATGTGAACATTTCATTCCAGCAGTCTACTGTTCTCACTCTTACTTGTAGCGAAATTCGAACCTTCTGTCTAATTTGGGATATTGGGAAGCAGCCTGGCTGGGTGACTCAGCCCCCAGACTCGAGATGGGCTGGCTGGGAGTGCAGATCAGAACCCTTGCCATTTGGTCACTGCCTGACATAAGACAAATCCTTTAAACCTTGGTGATTTCATTTTCCTCCTTGGACATACAGGGATAAAAATGGCTCCTAATCTGCCTCCCAGGGTAGATGCAGACCAACATTTGCAAGCCTTAAGGAAGGACATGAATGCTGATTGAAAAAGTAACAACTTGAGCTCACAAATAATTTCCCCAAATGATCTATTAAGACCCACAAGGTATTTCTGGCACACACAAGAATTATCAGCTTCATCTATATTTAATGGATTTCCCTTCTCACTGACCCCTTAAAGGTGAGTTTGGGGTGCAATAAATATTTCATGATAAAAATTTCCAGCCACCCAAATTCCAGAGCCCCAGTCAGTGGCCCTTATTTCCATTTTTGAACATAATAAATTGTCTCTCCCCAATCACGGAATATGGCTATTTGTTGGAACATACAGACTACATTCCCTTTGCAGTGCTATTGACAACGGGTTCCTGTAGATAATATTGGCATGGGGATTGTTTGTACACCCACTCATCCCTCAGCACACAGCATTATAAAGATTTTTAGTCTTTCTGAATACAACCTGATAATTCTGAAGAGAAAGAAACAATACATCAAGAGTACAGAACCCAAATTGCAATCTCATCAGTACAGGGGCCCTAGCTCAGAAACCAGAGACCTTAATGGGGGAAACCATTCACCAATCCAGAAAGGTAGGCAAGTAATGGGGCTCAGGGATTGGAAATAGGATTATTCCTCAGTATCAAAATGGAAAAAAGCAGTAGTAGAATTAGGGCTTTCCTTGTGCAGCTCTCTTGAGAGCCCTGCTTGTTTCTTGCATGAGTGGAATAGGTGGCAGGAACCAAATACTTACCAGTTTGTTTCCCTGGGCAAGTTCAATATGACTCCAGGCCTCACGACAGTACATGTAGACATCAAGGGATGAGGAAGGCATCTGAGAATTGGCCTCACACCCCTGTCCAGGCCTGAACACAGGCCCTTCATGGGGGGGGGGGGGGGGGGG
>NW_007728236.1:301416-309240 GCF_000696425.1 Galeopterus variegatus
GGGGGGGGGGGGGGAAGTACACAGGGACCCGGGAGTGGGCCTACTTTGAGAATCAGGCCTCATAGACTTATTTCATCAAGACTCTGTTTCCAGGATCTGGAGCCGGATTCCTGAGTGTAGTTTCAGCCTTCAGCAGCAGCTATACTAAAAAGAAGGAGGTCAATTTGAGGATAGAGGAGTGAGGCAAAGGGAATCAGAGCCTATAGGGGATAACAAGGTATGCTCATCTCCTTCTGAGCCAACAGCTTCCCTCAGTGAAAGAGAGGAAAGGAGGAATGCCACAGAGAAACAGAAGGAGGGGCAGGTTGGACATATTTACACCCATTTTACAGATGAGGCACTGAGGTACCACCAAAATTATGTAATTTGTCCAGGGCCAAGTATGGCTCCAAAGTTCATGAACTTAACCATTATGCAATACTGAGGGGAACAAAAGCAGGATGCCCTCCTTGAAAGTCCAGCCCAAGAGGAATGACAGCTGTGGGTCACATCCATATCTCTATTATTTTCATCAGATTGGAACCCAGTTCAGTCCTGGTTGACTATTCCTTTGCCAGGAACACAGAGGCTTGGAGAATTCCACTCCACCTTCACCCCCCACTTTCCTTCCTGAGGTCACTATACAACGAGACAAAGAACACCTCAGACTGTTCAAACAGTGCCACCATCTTGGTGTAGCCTTGAGGGTTAACCATGCAGCTCAGTGGATAATCAGTGAGCACTTATTATGTACTAGGTACTATTTCAAGGGCTTCTCATGCCCTACCTCACTTAGCCCTCACAGAAACATTGATAAATAGCTACTGTTGTTTTCTCCATTTTACAGATGGGAGGACAAAGGAGGCTCAGAAACATGAAGTGACTTGCCCAAAGTCAAACGAAAGGTAGGGGACAAGCCAGTCTCAAACTCAAGCAGTCAAGGTGCTCCTGTGTGTTTTAGCCCTGTCCTTCCCTGTGGCAGTTCTATTCTCCAAGATGCATTGAGAGGGTTAAGCTCTCCCCTTCACTCTTAAGAGAAGGGCTGTGTCTGAAGGACAGTGAGTCTCATACCTCCAGGATGATGGAAGTGTACAGCTAATGCAGAGAGGAGTATGGGAGAAAATGGCCGTAAGCCTTCAATCCCAAGTGCATGGGAGAAAGCCGTCTTCTTTGTGTTAAAAGCCTGAGGAAGATGAAGACTCTTGGGCTGTAGGAGGGAATTTAGGGGCAGAGCTTACTTTTGCTTCTGATGCTGCTCTAGGCAAAAGCCCTGGTAGGGCCTGAGCTGAGTCCCATCTGTTGGACACATGACCTCAAGCTCCTCTGCAAGTAATAAAGGAACACTTCACATTAAGTGAAGGAGACAAGAGGAGAGATTTTGGGCAGTGATTTCACCCTGGGGATGGCAGAAGGGAAAGAGCTGACCAGAGGATTTTCTGGACACTGCCTGGCTGGGAGAAGATCTCATTTAAGTGATGGAATGACTGATCTAGAAAATCCAACAAATTGTGCCCAATCAGCTTGTGATAAAACATGAGTTCAGCAAAGTCGCAGATTATGAGGAGCAAGCAGGACCAGCTATGTAATTTGTGGGGGCCCTTTGCAAAATGAAAACGCAGGGCCTCTTGTTCGGAAATTATTAAGAATTTCAAGACAGTGACAGAAGAGCATTAAACTAAACTAAGTTCTGAGAGCAGGGCCCTGTGTGACCACCTGAGGGGTAATGCTGTTGAAGCTGGCTCTGGATCAAGGCATATATAGAAGCTGACCAAGTATGAGAAGAAACTCATAAAATACAACTGAAGATCTCTGTACTAAAGGTATATGGCAGAATCTGTGGACAAATAAGAGAAAAATGATACTCCTGAAAAGATAAGAAATTACTAAGTAGAAAAATAGACATTTGGAAAGTATGAAATCATATGAAAAGATTATAAAGATTCTTGTTATACAAATAAATCATATACTAGGACAGAGGAATGTGCTTGAGTTAATGCAAGAAACAATAGCATGAAATGTATGAAACCATATTCTCAGACCACAACATAACAATATAATTTTACTTAAAGAGGGAAAATGGAATTCTACAGAAACAAATCAAATGGAAATAAATTCAAAATACCATATTAGTTTACATAGAGGAAAGTTATAGTAACAAAAAATTTTAATAGCATGAGGTGCTGGCAGAAGAGTACTAAAAAGGAAATTTATCTCTCTAAATGTATTTTAATAAGAAAGTGAGAAGAGAAACATCATGAATTAATTCTCCACCTAAAGAACTCTAAAATGGAATAATGTAATTAACCAAAACAAAGTATGAAAATAAAAATACAGCAGGAATTTAAAAATAAAAGAGGGACAATAGAAATAAACTAACAGAACAAATAGTTTGCATTTTGACTAAATGGACGAAACTGAAAAACTACCAGCCCAATGAAAAGGAGAAATTATAACTTAATGTAATCAGGGAAAGATTTCGTTTAGTGTTAAAGAGCATTGTTCTTAGCTACAAATGTATGGCCAATTGACTTAATAATCATGTTTATATAATTTCTCACAAACACATAATGAAAAACTTATGCAACAAAAAAAATAGAAAACATTATTAATTCCTGATATATAAATAGGAAAAGTTAGGTATTATGTTTCTGATGCATTAACTGGAGAATTTTCTAAGCTTTTAAAGAATAAATAACCCCTGACAGTACTTAAATTGCTCCTAAAATACATTTTTTAAAGTATGGTATATTTCTTTAGACAACAATAGTTCCAAAGTAAATTTGTTGAGCCTCGAACTTGTCAGGGCGAGGCAATCTCATTAATGAAACAAAGATACAAAACCTTAAGCAAAATTTTAGTAAATAAAATGTAATAGGCTAAAAAATTGTCCAATATGGAAAAAGCAGGATTTATTCCAGGAATGTAAGGTTAGTATATTATAGTAAAATACTAATAAAATTAATCACAAAAAAATAAGCAACATAAGCACAGTGATTACTGCCTTAATATAATAAAGTATGGATACTTTAACAGTAAAAGCCAAATACAAATGCTAGCACAATGTATTCAAGAAAAAGAAGATATAATTATAAGGAAGAATGAAATTAAAAATTCTGTTTTCAGCAACTTAATGCAGCTATATCTAGAAACTAAAAAGAAACAAGCCACGAAAGTATGAAAGGTAATTCAGACAAGATCAGAGAATTTAAGAGTCACAAAATTCAATGGCATTCCTTTATACTAATAACACACCAGTAGAAAATACAAAAAGGGCCCACTTGTGGCTCACTCGGGAGAGTGTGGTGCTGATAACACCGAGGCCATGGGTTCGGATCCCATATAAGGATGGCCGGTTAGCTCACTTGGGAGAGCGTGGTGCTGACAACACCAAGTCAAGGGTTAAGATCCCCTTACCAGTCATCTTGAAAAAAATAATATATATATATATACAAAAAGAGTTCTCATTAAAACAATGAAAAAAGTTAATGAAGTCAACTCGGAATAGATTGATTTTAAAAAATTATAAAACCCATATATAAAAAAGAAAGTAATATATAATAAATAGAGCAGGCATTTTGGAAAGCCTAAAATTAGAAAAGATGACAATATTTTTAAGTTAATAAAAAGATTTAATGTACTACAAAATCGAGTTCTGATAATATAATATACAGAACTTTATAAATTGATAATATGCATCATCTGGATACATCAGAAATCAATAATATCAAATATTATTTTATTTTCTTTTTTTTTTTTCCTTTTTTTTTTTTTTTTTCTTTTTTCGTGACTGGCAACGGATCGCAACCCTCAGTGTCGCGCCCGTACCGGACCAGGACCGGCAACGGGATCGCAACCCTCAGTGTTGCGCCCGCACCTCGCTCAGCCAGTGAGCGGCCGGTCTGTATGTGGGATCCGAACCCTCGGCGGGAGCGCCACCGCACTCCCAAGCGGTGCACTGGAGCAGTGCGCCACCGGGCCGGCCCCTCAAATATTATTTTAAAGATGTGATTGTACTCATGTTATATTTCAAGTATATTTTAAATTATTAAGATAATTATCAAAAACACAGGAATTAAGAATAAATAATTAGGGGCCGGCCCGGTGGCGCACTGCTACAGTGCACCGCTTGGGAGTGCGGTGGCGCTCCCGCCGAGGGTTCGGATCCCACATACAGACCGGTTCCCGCTCACTGGCTGAGCGAGGTGTGGGCACAACACCGAGGGTTGCGATCCCGTTGCCGGTCCAGTCCGGTACGGGTGCAACACTGAAGGTTGTGATCCGTTGTCGGACATGAAAAAAAGACAAAAAGGAAAAAAAAAAAAAAAAGAATAAATAATTAGGAAAAAAAAAATTATATAGAAAATCCAGAAATAATTTCAAGGAATTAGAATAGTGCTGTCCAAAAGGAATATAATGTGAGCCATATATGTAATTTTAAATTTTCTAGTAGCCACATTTTCTAAAGTACAAACAGGTGAAATTAATTTTAATAATGTTTTATTTAATCCAATATGTCAAAAATTTCATTTCAGCATGAATCTGTATAATAATTAATAATGATGAATTTTACATTGTTTTGTCATACTAATCTTTGAGGTCCTGTGTGTATTTTACACCTATGGCCCATATAAATTTGGACTGCCCATAGTTCATGTGGCTAGTGGCTACCATATTGGACAATACTACATAGATAATGATAATATTGGAAAAATTGTTTCTATACTTATATATAGAAATATGTATACACACATATAAATGACTCTAAAGAAAAAAATAAATGTGAGTATTATCGTTGTAGTATTATTTGTTATATCAATACATTGGACACATACAAATGGCAGTAAGTAGAGGCCAGGCTAAGAAAATAGTGAGAAATCAATGAAATGAAGCATTCTGTAATAAGTCTACAGATACTGTCAACACAAAAAAACAAGACTGTAAAATGGTATGAATGAGCAAAAACAAAACAATATGTATATTCTTTACAACTATATGAAAAAGCATATTTTTGCTATGACAAAGAAAATACTTGAATTGTGAAGAATGCAATGTTAATATTGTCATAATAGTGTTTTTGCTATGACAAAGAAAATACTTGAATTGTGAAGAATGCAATGTTAATATTGTCATAATGCGATTATCATGTGCGATACCGTTACACATTACATTGTGAATAGTGTACTGTACTATTACTGTATGTGCATACCAATAATAATGTGCTATGTAATGTACGTCCTAGTAGTAATATACTATAACACAGAATACTATCCTATAACATTAATCAAATGTTTCAAAGCAGTTTTACATTAATCATTTTTTAATGAATTTGAGGTCTCTTTTCTTATAAAGATACTTCTGTTTATGAAAAAAGGAAAGGAACTGCTGTGCTATATTGCAACACAACCACAATTGTTGCCAAATTCTGGTTATACAGTGCAGTTGCACCATGCATTTGACTTAGAGAAATTCAGCTATACTTACTCACATTTCCCTTTGATATAATTTAAAATGCTGCCAAATTATATTTTGTCTTTCTCACTTGGGGTTTTGGGAGAAATTAAGCCCCAATTTGCTAAGGCATACATTAACTTCTTTCCTTGGCATCTGGAATTGTCTTAGCCATATAACATCCTCAGAAAAATTGAGAACATAATCACTTCAATCATTTTCTATGTTCTGTGGTTCAGAAGAGGAATCCTGCTAAATTTACTAAAAATCATTAAATTGTACACATAAAATGGGTGAATTTTAGGGTGTACTTCAATGAAGTTGTTTCTTAAAAAATCATCTAGCTATTTGAAGAGCAAGTTTCCTTTGAAAGAAAACCAGACACCAAGACATCATTGTCCAACAGAACTTTCTTCAGGAATGGAAATGTTCTATATTTGCACTGTTCAATACTGGCTGGTGTGGCTATTCACAATGTGAAATTTGCCTAATGTGACTGAAGAGCTGAATTTTTAATTATATTTAATTTTAATTAAATTTAAATAGCCACATGTGGCTGGTGGCTACCATATTGGACTGTGCGTCCACAGAGAATTGAAAGGATGCACCTAAAGAGTCTCACCCAATGGTGAGCTGAACTTCTGGACATTTTTTCAGGAAAACGTTGGCTATAGCAGAGTCCTAGAGACATTGACTTCACCAAAGACAAATTCTGTATCCCTTGCTCTTCCTCAGAAGCTATGATTCCAATTCAACTCATTCCCACCTCTACCCACACCTCATCAAGAACCCATGACAGAGCATTTAAACCGCAACAGCTGCTTTGTATTTCACTTAGGAAAACACTTCCTTCGTAGATGAGCAAACAGATCCAAAAACCTTAGTAAATGGCCTGTTTTATTCCTTAGACTCTATAGGCTGAAGGCCCAAACCCTAGGGGGTTCTCAAAGGCTAGAGAAAATGTTTCAGACCTTAAAAATATGAAAGGTTAAAAACAAAATCAATGACGATTTTCACAGCAAATCTGTTAAAAACCTCTTAATTTAATTTATAATTACTGGGAGTATATTTAAAATAATTATTATAATGAGGGGTGAGGCCCCACTGTTACTGACTAGGGCATTTGGAGGTTTCAAAGGACTTGGTGTAAGAGGCCTCTCAACTTGTTATTACTCTTTTCAGAACACTTTCCACATTTCATTTACATTTTAATACTATAATCTCAAAGTCATATACTCATTCATCTACTTTTGTGTTGGTTTTACTTAAACCTGAATGCATGATAAAAAAAAAAAAAGGCTATAAACAAATGTTTGACATGTCTGGAACATGTAACACACGAGGCTGCTTTTAACAGGAATTCAACTCCCCTCTCCCCTCTCCCTTTTGTTTCATAAATGCAGAAATCAGAACAATTCTGAGCACATTTTTAATTCTACCAGTTAATCTTCTAATATCTCTTCGAAGATTAACACAGTTGGTAGCAATAGTCATTATAATTGCTGCTCTTTACAATTTAAACTACAGCTAACGGAGGTCACTCAGAAAATCCATCCTTCTTGGGACTAGTATTTGGAAATGTGTACAAGTATTATCTGACACTTCTTGCCATATTTATGTTTTGAGCTGAATATTTTTAATATTCTTAGTTTATTCTTAAATGGTACTTTGATAAGAAGGAGAAATTTGTGCTCCATTTTCCTCCCTTTGTCTGAAAACATAATGCATGTATGTATATTAAGTATATTCTTACATCTGTCCAGGTCATCCATACCAGCTGGAATTCATTTACTTCATGGGTAAATGGTTTGCACCATGATACTTAATCGCACCATTAATGAGAGTAGGAGGTATATTGATTTGAGTAACTTTGAGATCCACTAAAATTAATCATTGTGTATTTGTCTTTCTGGTGGCTGTGAAAATTCATATTTTCTTTGGATGGCATTATATTTCTTAACTCTTAAAGTCCAGCTTTAATATTATATAAATTTGACCATTTTGCCAACATTAATAAGCTCCATGCATCCACCATTTCACTAGAATTGTTTATCTTTTCATATTTTGTTACAAATTCAATTACTAGAGAAGCTTCTGAGTATTCAGGTCCACATTCTACTTTATGACTGTACATTCTGTTGTCAGAATTTGTCAGTGGATGGGCCGGCCCGGTGGCGCACTGCTACAGTGCGCCGCTTGGGAGTGCGGCGGCGCTCCCGCCGAGGGTTCGGATCCCACATACAGACCGGTTCCCGCTCACTGGCTGAGCGAGGTGCGGGCGCAGCACCGAGGTTTGCGATCCCGTTGCCGGTCCTGGTCCGGTACGGGCGCGACACTGAGGGTTGCGATCCGTTGCCGGACACGAAAAAAGAGACAAAAAGGAAAAAAAAAAAAAAA
>NW_007728236.1:309666-310628 GCF_000696425.1 Galeopterus variegatus
AAAAAAAAAAAAAAGAATTTGTCAGTGGAGACTTCTGGACTTGTTGATAGAGCTAGTCCTATGGCTTCATCTCCATGTCAAATATTCTTCTTGATACATTATTCTGTCATTCCTACAGATATTTATTAATTTTTCAAAGCATATACAAGTGCTTAATATGTACTAGGTACTGTTCTAAGTATTAGACATATATTAACTTACATAAACCCCAAACAACTTTGTGAATGGGGCACTATTATCATCCTCATGTTACAAGTGAGGAAATTGAGGCACAGAGGGGTAAAGTAACTTGTCCAAGATCACACAGCTAGGCAGTGACAGAGCCAGAAATTGAACTTGGCTCCAGAGTATGTCCACTGAACCGCTGTGTTATGCTGTTCTCCACCACTCTGTGTATGGGGGTCCCACTAATCTGTTCCAGATTTCCAGTGCAACTCTAGGTCTGAGGTCATGTCTTGATGTAGGAGTCCACAGGGGAGAAGCCTGGAGAGGACACCTATCAGCTTCTAGGGTCTGCACATCAACAGACTGGTGTGGCCACAGGCTGTGAGGTATTTGCTGGATGATAAGCAACACCAGTGCCCTCTGTGAAGTGTCTTTCTCCAGCCTTGAGACATCAGCTGCCAGTACACCAAAGCTCAGCATCCTCTGTCATCTCACCAATAAGCCAGTTTTAGCCCTAGTTACATCCTTCTGGTAAACCTCAAACAATTATGTCTTTGCCCTATGATTATCTTTTTATCCTTCTAAATATTGCCACATTTGGGAACTCAAGCAGGACAAAGATTGTCAGAAGAAGGGATGATACATGAACATCTGAACAATTCTGCTATGTCGATGGTCAGGCCAGGCACCATCAACCCCTGGAGGCTTTTTCAAGGAAGATTAATGATCCTCTGAAATCAAACAGAAACAAACCAAGGCCAAACAGCAGTAAATCAAGCCCCAAATTATCACATATT
>NW_007728236.1:310715-312365 GCF_000696425.1 Galeopterus variegatus
ACCATCAACCCCTGGAGGCTTTTTCAAGGAAGATTAATGATCCTCTGAAATCAAACAGAAACAAACCAAGGCCAAACAGCAGTAAATCAAGCCCCAAATTATCACATATTCTAAAGTTCAGCCTTGGATCTAACATCAAACAGTACTCAGTGTTTTGAAAAACATAAGAAAATGAGGGAGGGAGGTGGCAGTGGAGGATTGACAGTTTCACTTCATGAAAAGGGTTTCATTCACATCAAAGTCAAATAAAATGGAAATTCCCACTGTGGAAAAGTTGAATGAAGAAATATTTATCAAAGCTGATGATAGCCAAGGATCCCTCATTCTATGTTCTACAAAATTCTACCAAAAATTGAATGAATTCTTATTTATATGGTCATTCCCTGGGATTGACTGTGAGATGAAGATTAATGTGTAGGAAGTTTTTTAGGAGTGTTCCTGGGTAAAAAGGAAGGGAAAGGGCCTTTAAAAAAATTCCTTGACTCATTTGTAACAAGAGCCAAAAAATATTGTACTCAATGGGGGAAAGAAGCAGGATTGGACAGAGAGAGAAGTCAGGTTCTGATGAGCCCTTGGGGAGCTCAGGAAGTGTGACCACTCTTCAGGGTTGTCTCAAGTTGGGGCAAGCAATGGAGGCAGGTTTTATACCCTGCATTGACCAGACAGTAGATGTGGGCTGCCTCGGAAAGAGGGCATGCCCTGGGTGAGGTGGCTCTTTTCAAAAGACTCTGAAGATGGCTGACGGCCATCTGCTGATAGCACTCCCACAGCTGGGGGAATATAGGTCCATCAGTCCTGAAGGCAGATCTGAGTGATGGATGACAGTCCCTGTTCCGCATTCACAAGTTATGTATATGTAGAGAAAACATTTTGTTCCTAACATAACTCTAAAAAGATAGGTCTTTGTGTTATTTAGCTCCTCCCAATAACAAAATGACATAAAGGTTATAGAGTACCTCTTGCCCCCTTACACAATCTAGGGTATGCTTCTTATTCTTACATGNGTTCTTTACATTGCTATGTGTATGCCAGGATCACCGTACTAAAGCCTGGGGTTGTCAAATGGGAGAACAAGGTTCATTGTAAGATAAAAGAGTGAAAAGGAAAAAAAAAAAAAATAGGTGATTTGTGCTCACTTTTACAATTCCAGGGCTGGAACCACAGTTGATGCTCAGTAGTAAATGGCTAATTGAGGAATTAAAATAGCTTGGCCCTACTGGCTTAAAACATGGAAGCTCAAAGTGTGACGTTAAAAAAATTCTCTGACTGGTTAGTAAGAAGAGCCAAAAATGTTATACTCAATGGGGAAAATCTGGGAATGGGGGTAAGGAATATACAGAGGAATAAAATTTAGAGACTTCTAAATCCCATTGGAATGTACAAATTATAAGATATAAAATTCACCTCCATCATGGGCCTCATGAATATTTTCACTGACCTTTTCATCATGATAGATTTTTAAAATCCACCAAAAATGTTGAAATGTCAACAAGCCATCTAATATATTTTCATGCATATTATGACTTTGAATGAGTCAACCCAACCTTGTTTTCTACTTGCTAAAGAATGTTGTTGACCTAGCCTAAGGTTGCTGTAATCCTCAGCCCCCAATAGTTGTTTCCATCCAGGTACAAATGAGATTAAAGTACT
>NW_007728236.1:312548-313880 GCF_000696425.1 Galeopterus variegatus
TGCTGTAATCCTCAGCCCCCAATAGTTGTTTCCATCCAGGTACAAATGAGATTAAAGTACTATTCACTGAATTAGAACATTTTAAGAAAACTTAGTGCTAAATTCAGAGTATACCAGTAACTCAGTTGTTCAAATTATCTTCAATTTTTTTTTAAAGGAGCCAACTAGGAATCTGAGGATAAAACAGTAACTTGCCACCGTACTGGGAAAAACTAGATGATGTCCCTTCAGCAATAAAACATTAATAAAGTCCAAAGCACAGTATTACTCATTCCCCACTTCTGACTCATGCAGATTTGGGGAAATAATCCTCCTTTAAATGTTGCTGCAATGGCAAATGTGAAGAACAAAGCTGTTTTGGCACAACTTGACTCTTGTTTTGTTGAGTTATGAACCATGTTTAGTTTTGCATTTTTGATATTGTACATTCTGGATGATATATTTGCACACAGAACATCCTTATATACATTAGAAATAGACCTGCTATGACAGTCCCTATGATATAAAAAGTATCTATACAGCTACTCACAGAAGATTTCTCGTAGGAATCGATTGCTCTCTACCAGGAAAATATTAAATGCCATCAAAGCAAAATAAATTTCATATAATATATATTATAATACCCTTTATTTGAGAGTATGTCATTTCAGTTATACATAAGGAAAAGCTGATGAGAAGCAATTGTTTACATACAGTAAATTTCACTTCTGAAAATGAAAAGGGAAAAGGGATATGTAAATGTCAGCTATTCTAGGGCATAAGTTCCCAGCCTCTCTGGTCCACCATGACTGCTCCCTGCTCTGAAATTCGTTGGAAACAATGTCGTTTCACTCATCTAGGCCCTTCACTAGACCCTGTCTTATGTGATTTTTTTAAAGTTTTATTTAATTTTTTATTGACAAATAATAATTGTACACATTTATGGGGTACAATATGATGTTTTGATACATGTATACATTTTGTAATTATCAAATCCGAGTAATTAGCATATTTGTCACCTCAAACATTTATCACTTCTTCATAGTAATGATATCATTCAAAATCCTCTCTTTTAGGACCGAGCCCATGGCGCATTCGGGAGAGTGCGGTGCCGGGAGCGCAGCAGCGTTCCTGCCGCAGGTTCGGTTCCTATATAGGGATGACCAGTGCGCTCGCAGCGCTCACTGGCTGAGCACGGTGCGGCCAGTCTCAAAAAGGACAAAAAAAAAATCCTCTCTTTTAGCTATTTTGAAATATAGAATACCTTATTGTTAACTACTGTCAACCTACCGTGCAATAGAATACCAGCTCTTATTCCTCTTATCTAACTGTAACTCTGTACCCATTAACCAA
>NW_007728236.1:314634-315882 GCF_000696425.1 Galeopterus variegatus
TGCAATAGAATACCAGCTCTTATTCCTCTTATCTAACTGTAACTCTGTACCCATTAACCAATGTCTCCCCTTTCCTCTTTCAGCACCCCTCCCTTTCTCCAGCCTCTGGTGACCACCATTCTACTCTCTCCTTCATGAGTTCAACTTTTTTAGATACATATGTGTGAGATCATATGGTATTTGTCTCTCTGTGCCTGGCTTATTTCACTTAACATACTATATTCTAGGTTTATTCATGTTGTTGCAAATGACAGAATTTCATGTTTTTTCATGGCTGAATAGTATTCCATTTTTTTATATACCACATTTTTTAATCCATTCACCACTGATGAACATTTAAGTTGTTTCCATATCTTGGCTAGTGTGAATAATTCTCCAATGGAAATGGAAGTGCAGACACCTCTTTGGTATTCAATTCCTTTGGGTATATATCCAGTAGTGGGATTGCTAGATCATATGGTAATTCTATTTTTAGTTTTTTGAGGAACCTCCATACTGTTTCCCAAAATAGCTATACTAATTTATAATACCACCAACAATGCATAAGGGTTCCCTTTTCTCCATATCCTCACCAACACTTGTTATCTTTCATCTTTTTGATGATAACCAATCTAAAAGGTATGAGGTGATATCTCATTGTGGTTTTAATTTGCATTCTCTGATGATTAGAGATGTCGAGCATTTTTTCATGATCTGTTGGCTATTTGTATGTCTTCTTTGGAGAAATGTCTGTTCAAGTCTTTTGCCTAGTTTTTAATATAATTATTTGTTTTCTTGATTTTGAGTAGTTTGAGTTCCTTGTATATTTTGGATATTAGCCCCTTATCTAATGTATGATTTGCAAATATTTTCTCTTACCCTGTCAGTTGTCTCTTCACTCTATCCATTGTTTCCATTGCTGTGCAGAAGCTTTTTAGTTAGATGTAATCACATGTGTCTACTTTCACTTTTGTTACCCTGTCTTGTGTTTTCAAGCACAGACTTTCAAAGAAGTCAAAGAGAGATAGGCTTGAATAACATCTTGGTTTTCATCCATAAAATTGACATCAATCAGACCTTCCTCAAAGAACTGTTGCAAGGACTAATGAACTAATGTATCCGAAGCATTTATCACAGGGCCAGGCACATGATAAGAGGTCTAAAACCAATAGCTATTATGACACTTTGTCAGTTACATGGGTTATATACATGATGGAATATTTAGAGGTGAAGTGTCATTATGGCTGCAACTTACTTTCAAATGGTTGA
>NW_007728236.1:316312-335591 GCF_000696425.1 Galeopterus variegatus
CATGATGGAATATTTAGAGGTGAAGTGTCATTATGGCTGCAACTTACTTTCAAATGGTTGAGGGAAAAATATATATCAAGAGAGAGCAAGTGAGAACAAAATGTTAATAACTGATGAAATTAGATGAAGAATTTATCAATGTTCATTGCATTTTTTTTTTCAAATTTTCCATATATTTGAACTTTTTAAAATAAAAAGGTGAGGGAAAAATGTAAATCAGACCGTATCATTTTCCTTTCTTAAACACTAAAAAGAAGTTACTTGTGCGTTTTTACATTTCCAGTCCTATTCCAACCATTTAAACACATGGACACACCACACTTCATGGTACACATAAAAGCTCCTTGTCACAGTCGTGTCACAGATAGTTCCCCAGTCTTACCAGATTATTTGTAATTTCCTACTCTCATCTCACCAGCTCTCCAAACTTTGACTCTAACCTCTAGCTCTTAAAATCCGCTTAATGTAAAAAAAATGATTTTTCCTAGAAAAGTACAGACCTCAGATCACTATAAACAATACTTTGTAATATATATAATCCAAGAAAACTGGTAACTAGTTTTTGCAAATTTTAGAATCTAAGATCTATACACATATTCATGATAATCTTCCCTGACATATACTCTTGTGCTGAGAATTGAGCATGACACAATAATATCTAAGACATCAACAAGGCTAGGAGTTACTTGGCTCAAAACTCTGATTGGGTGCTTGTATATTAATTTCATGGAATTCTTCTGGAACAAAACCCCATGACAATACTCATAAAGCAGTTTCACTGGTTTATTAACTACATGTTTTTAGTCACCCCATAAACCTAAAACTCATCAACAACGTTAAATGTTTTTCAAAGCCAATGTGGCCTTAGGAACTAGATGGTATTTAATCAAATTGTGTCAACATATGCCAGCTTGCCCAACTTGTTTATAAAATACTATGTCAGCTCTGCACCAAACTAAACCAAGTCCTTTGTTCTTTTCTTTAAAGCATGCATTTTAGAATGTAAATTTACATTTGTAATGTGTAATTAAAAGACTATATCAGTTTGTGAATCTAGATAAGAAAGTCAAATCTCTACTTCTCTGATATTATCAATCCTTCCTTACATCTTTTAAAGAATATATTTTCTTCACTTTTTTCCAATGAACTTCACAATTATGTTGTTCCATGATTAATCCCATGATTCTATGATAGCCATGATTCCATGGCTAGAAGACAAGTTATAATTTTTATTTTTTGTTTTTATGACTTTTTCCTATGATGACCTTTATGTGACTTTCCTTTTTGATGTTTGCCAACACATGAAAAGAGGAATTTACATGGAAACTATTATGGAGGATGATTGATCATTTCTTGCAATTCCAGTAGCTAGCACTTAGTGAAAGAGAGAACCTTTTGATGGGAATTATACCATCAGGTTAAAAAGTTAAACTCCTCAGATGCATAATTACAAAAAGAAGGGATAGAAATTTAAAAACAGATCCATTTATGGTAAAAACAAAAAACAAAACTTTATTAAATATAAACAAAAAGTTATATTATGGAGTATCTAAAAACAATACAGTTGTCCCTTGATATCTGAGGGAGATTGGTTCTAGGACTCCCTTCAGATACCAAAATCCAGATGCTCAGACTCCTGATGTGAAATGGAGTAGTCGTATATGGCTTTTGTTGTGTTGAGATATTTTCCTTCTGTACCTAATTTGCTGAGAGTCTTTATCATAAAGTGATGTTGATCTTTGTCAAATGATTTTCCTATGTCTATTGAGATAATTATATGGTTTTTATTCTTGATCTTGTTGATGTGATGTATCACATTTACTGACTTGTGTATGTTGAACCATCCATGCATCCCTGCAATGAATCCCATTGATCCTGGTGTATAATTTTTTTGATATCTTGCTGTATTCTGATTCCTTATATTTTGGTGAGGATTTTTGTGTATAGACAAAAAGTTCATCAGAGATATTGGCCTGTCGTTTTCTTTTTTTGTTGAATCTCTGGTTTTGGTATCAGGGTGATTCTGGCTTCATAGAATTATTTTGAGAGAATGGCCTCTGTTTCAGATTTTTGAAGTAGTTTGAAGAGGATTGGTATTAATTCCTCTCTAAAGGTTTGGTAGAATTCAGCAGTAAAGCCATTTGGTCCTGGGCTTTGCTTTCTTGGGAGACTTCTGATAACAGCTTCAATCTCATTGCTTGTTATTGGTTTGTTCATCCACCACCAGTATCTCATGAATAGGAGCTTTTCCATTTAGAACAGGAACAATACAAGGATAACCACTCTCACCACTCCTATTTAACATTAGGAAATATTAGCCAAAGCAATCAGGCAAGAGAAAGAAATAAAGGGCATCCAGACTGGAAAAGATGAAGTCAAATTGTCCTTGTTTGCAGATGACATGATCCTATACATAGAAGGACCTAAACACTCTACCAAAAAACATTTAGAGCTGATAAACAATTTCAGTAAGGTTGCAGGATACAAAATCAACACGCAAAAATCAGTACTGTTTTTATACTCCAATAATGAATTAGCAGAAAAAGAAATCAAGAAAGCAAACCCAATTACAATAGTCATCAAAAAAATAAAATACCTAGGAATCATTTAACCAAGAAAGTGAAAAATCTCTCCCATGAGAGCTACAAATCACTGCTGAAAGAAATTAAAGAGGACACAAAAAGATGAAAAGATATTTCATGCTCTTAGACTAAAATCAGTACTGTTTTTATACTCCAATAATGAATTAGCAGAAAAAGAAATCAAGAAAGCAAGCCCAATTACAATAGTCATCAAAAAAATAAAATACCTAGGAATCATTTAACCAAGGAAGTGAAAAATCTCTCCCATGAGAACTACAAATCACTGCTGAAAGAAATTAAAGAGGACACAAAAAGATGAAAAGATATTTCATGCTCTTAGACGGTGCTTGATCTCAACGGAACCTATCTAAGTAATGACTCAGATTTGAATATAGCAACTTTGGGGGCTACTGAAGGAAAGATACTTTAAATATCATTTGAATACACAGTTTGTAGAGTGCTGTTAAATTATACAACCCTGTGTGTCACTAATAGCATGCCTGCTATTTATCATGAGAACACAAGAGGCAAGTGAAAGAACTGGGACTCCAGCTCAAGTCTTAGAGTCCAACTCCAAGTTTTGGGTTCTTTCTCTTTTGTATCATTCTTCCTTACTCAATGAAATCAGCGAATATTTTAAGCATGAGTGAAGCAACTGAAGCAATTAACCATGACTTACAACCTCACCAAGCAGGGCTTGCTATAGAGCAGGGTTCAAATGTACCCCCACTCTCTCCTACACCCTTGTGGTGCCATAGAAGGGGCCAGTTGGTGGTTCAGGGGGAGGTCTGCAGGTCCACAAGGAAGGCTCCACCCAGACTCTTATCTCCAGTGTGTGGGTTCTGCCTCAAAGTGTGGCGGGTCCTCTCCTCCAGTACTCTCAGGACATGGAGGAGGGGCAGATTGGAGTGAGGGGTCAAGGAAAGGGACCGTATTAGCCCATTTCTGTTGCTTATAATAAAATACCTGAAACTGGGTGATTTATAAAGAAAACGAAATTTATTGCTTACAGTTTCTGAGACTAGAAAGTCCAAAGTCCATCTGGTGGTGGCAACAGTGACCCAGGGGTCTCATATTGCAAGATCATGGAGCAAAGAGAGCAGAGAAAGAGAAAGACAGACTCTCCTCTTCTTTTAAAGCCCTCAGAACCACACCCCTATCCACCATTTTTAATCCATTCACTACTGCACAGTCCTACAATCCAACCACCTCTTCAAGGCTCCACCTTTCAATTACTGTAATAGGATTTCCCACCCTCTTAACAGTCACATTAGGGGCTAAGTTTCTAATACATAAAACTTGGGAGACAATTCAAGCCTCAGTGAGTTTTGGGGGGACATAATTCAACCCACTACAGGGACCATAGGGTTTCAGGAGGACACTCTCAGACTGGGCTCAGGGAGTATGCGCCTGTTGTGGAATGACCACGTGGAAGCATTGAGGAGCATCATGGAATGAGCAGCTTGGTGGGGAATGTGCCACAATGCACATTGCTTGACTGTTATCTTGTAGGTCAGTTCTAGTCACCACCCCAGGCTTGAATACATTCAAGACATAATCCAGAACATGAAACAGTCCCAGCTTACATTCTCCTGTTGGCCTGGCTAAATTTACATTTTAAGGGGGAAAAAAAATAACTTAGATTTAAAAATACATTTTCTGTTTTGGGTCAAAAAGACATTATTCAATAAAAATCCCCAGCATTCATTTATAAGCATATAAATACGTAGTATAAAACAATCCAAGTGTTGTGGGTTATATTTGTTGTCCTCTAGCAGAGCAACAAATCTTCTCACACACATTCATGATCAGCCCATTAAATTACAGATGAGTCACCTCCAAGGTTTCATTTCAATATCCTTTCACTAGTAAAATTTAAAATCTTGATTTAGTTTTTTGATGTCTCTATAAATTTAGGTTGAAAGGAATACAAAAGTGCTTAAATATACCAGTGCTTAACTATACCTATTATACCACACATACACAATCAATTGATTTTTGACAAAGGTGCCAAGATAATTCAATGGAAAGAGGATAAGGATAGTCTTTTAAACAAGAGATGCTAACAGAATTGGATATCCATATGGAAGAAACTGAGTCTCAACCCTTATCTCACACCATATGCTAAAGTCAACTCAAAACAGATCCTAGACCTAAATGTAAAAGCTAAAAACTACAAAACATCTAAAAGAAGGACTCCAGGAGAATATCTTTGCAACTTGTGGTAGGCAAAGATTTCTTAAGAAATAGGAAGTTTTGCCATTTTATAACACCAATGTCAAGGTTTTGGATCCCCGCACCAGCTACCGGCCAAAAAGAAGAAAGAAATAGGAAGTTTTAACCATAAAAGAAAAAAAAGTGATAAATCATACTTAATCAAATGTAAGAACTTCTGCTCCTCAAAAGACACCATTAAAGAAATCCAAAAATAAGCCGTCAACTGAGAGAAGATATTAGTAATATGGATATCTGACACAAGTCTTATATCCAAAATCTAAAGAACTCTTACAACCCAATAAAAGAGGCAACCCAATGGAGAAAAAATGAGCAAAAAACTGGAATAACCATTTCAAAAAGAAGTTATACAAATGGCCAAAGAGCTCAAAAATAAAAGACACTCAACATTATTAGTCAAGGAAATGCAAATTTAAACCATAATGAGCTACCATTACACACTCACTATGATCGGTAAAATTAAAAAGACTAACAATACTAAATGTTGGTGAGGATGTGGAGAAATTGGAACCTTGGTACACTGCCAGTGGGTGTGTAAAATGGTACAACCACTTTGGAAAGTAATTTGGTAGTTTCTTATGAAGTTACATGTTTACTTACCCTATGACTCAGCAATTGCACTTTTAGATATTTATCCAAGAGATATGAAAACATAGATTCACAAAAGAAATGTAAGTAAATGTGTATAGCAGCTTTATTCATAATAGACTCACACTGGAAGCAACCCAAATGTTCATCACAGATGAGTGGATTAACAAATTGTGGTACCTTCATACCAGGGAATACAGAAGGACTCACTTATCCTTGGGGGAGATGTGCCAAGACCCCTATCAGATCGTAAAACCGTGGATAGTACTGAACCCTATATATTCTATGTTTTTTTCTCTACATATGTGCCTATGATAAAGTTTAATTTATAAATTAGGCACAATAAGATATTAACAACAAAAACAAATAATGAAATAGAACAATTATAACAATATACTGTAAAAAAAGTTACATGAATGTAATCTGTCTCTCTCAAAATATCTTATTATACTGTAGGTCTTAGTAACCTCAGCATACAATTTTTTTCTTTCCTTATTAAGTCGAAATGTTCCACCTTTTCACTTAAAGAAACCGTTTTATGGCTTCTCTTTGGCATATCCAAATTACCAGCATTACTACTTTTGTACTTTGGGGCCACCATGAAGTAAATTAAGGGTGACTTGAACACAACCATCATACAATTTTTTTCTTTCCTTATTAAGTCGAAATGTTCCACCTTTTCACTTAAAGAAACCGCTTTATGGCTTCTCTTTGGCATATCCAAATTACCAGCATTACTACTCTTGTACTTTGGGGCCACCATGAAGTAAATTAAGGGTGACTTGAACACAACCATTGCAATACTATGATAGTCTATCTAAAAACCCAGACTGCTACTGAGTGACTAATGGGCAGGGAGCATCTACAGCACAGATATGCTGGACAAAGGGATGATTCACATCCTGGGCGGGATAGAGCAGGTGGTCCAAAATTTTGTCATGCTACTCAGAACAGTGTGCAATTTAAAACTTATGAATTGTTTATTCTGGAATTTTCCATTTAATATTTTCTGACCATGGTTGACTGTGGGTAACTGAAACCACTGTAGAAAGCAAAACTGTATATAACGGGGGGACTAGTGAACTACTCAGCAATAAAAAGCAGCAAAACACTGACAGCACAACAACATGGATGGTTCTCAAAACCATTGTGCTGAATAATGCAAAAGAGTACATACTGTTAAATGTGGTGTACCCACAGCCCGGTGCCACTTATGGGGGGCCCAACTCCTTCTGATCAAGGCAGGAAATGTGGCACACAGAAGAGTATACACTGTATAATTTCATTTACATAAAGTTCTAATACCTGCAAAACTTATCTATAATGATAGAAATCAGAACGGTGGTTGCCCAGGGTAGGGATGAGAAGTGGCAGGCGTGCTTGGGTGCAAAGAGGCAGGATGGAACTATATTGAGTGATGGAAATATTCAACATCAGGAGTGTGGTGGTGACACACACAGGTGTATACATCTGTCAAAACTCATCAAATGATATACCTTAAATCTGTGCATTTTATTGTAAGTAAATTATGCATCAATACGTTGATTAATAACAAATTTTTAAAGTACGCGCTTACTAAAAATAGGACCAGCATCATTCTTTAAGTGAAAAACAAAAAGAATATTTCTTTCATAAAAGCAACAAATTAAAGCTAGTGAGTCATTCCCCCTGGGCGCATATTAGGATATAGGATTTTACCCGGTTAAGATTGCACGAGTTTAAATCAAATCCACCCTTGCAAGATGATAGCATTTTATTCCGTGTGTGTGTGTATGTGTGTGTGTGTGTGTGTGTTTTGTCATTTTTTGTGACCGGTAAAGGGATCGCAACCCTTGGCTTGGTGTTGCCCACACCGCGCTCAGCCAGTGAGCGCACCGCACTCTCCTGAGTGAGCCACTGGGCCGGCCCTGAGTGTGTGTTTCTTAAACAAAGGATAGCCAATTATTGGTCAAAGATGGTTTGTGGACAGTTCTGCTGACATGCAGATAGGCTGTAAATTTTGTGCTCTCAATTTATAATTTGAAAATAATTTCATTTCGAGGTCTGTGTTTTGTCTGGATTATAGTAGGTACACAATATCTGTTGAGTGAATGAGTGATTGAATAAATGAATAAGCAGCTCCTCATCCTTCTCTCACTATAAAATAAACATCTTGTCAGATATCCACCAAAAAATTATACCTGGCCTTAATATCTCTTATCACATACTATATGTAAGCATATTATAAAAATAAAAGAAACAAATCTCCCCTCCACAAAAAAAAATCTGAGGAAGATCAAAAGGTAACATATATGATTTAAACAGGAAAAATCAGAGGAAGCTTGTAAGAGAATACGTTCTCTTTTTTAAGTAACTAAAACTTAAATGTAAATAGCCATATGTGGAAAGCAGCTACAGTGCAAAAGTCTAACCCCTTGTTACTCAAAGTGTGGCCCCTGGACCAGTAGCACCAGCATCACCTGGCAGCTTGTTAGAAATGGGGAGTCTCAGGGCCCACCCCAGACTTTCTGAATCAAAATCTGCATTTAATGAGATTCCAGGTGACTCACATGCAC
This sequence comes from Galeopterus variegatus, assembly GCF_000696425.1. Taxonomy (NCBI): domain Eukaryota; kingdom Metazoa; phylum Chordata; class Mammalia; order Dermoptera; family Cynocephalidae; genus Galeopterus; species Galeopterus variegatus. The sequence goes on from NW_007728236.1 coordinate 324,273, forward strand.
ATTAAAATTTTAGCAGTAGTAACATATATCTAGAAGGATACAGGCCAAAAAGTTATTGAAGTGAGGCATGAGAATGGGGGCTCTGTGTGTGTGTGTGGCAGGGGGGGCTGGTGGTGATGTAGTGGGAGGAAGATTTTCTGAGTTTTTCTGTTATATATTTCTATTATTTGACTTTGATTCAACAAACATGTATAATTTTTGTAATGCATAAAGCAGTAAAGATAAAAATGATGGTGAAATTACCATGCAGGCTGCATATTCGTTCTTTTTAACATTTACTGAACAAGAGCATATCAAGTACACCGAAAGCAAAACAGACTTGTGGTCAAGGAAAGAAGTTTCTTGAAGGTGGGGTTGGGTCCTCTCCACTTATCTCTCCTAGTCCCAGGTAATTTCTGCCATATCTTATTTAAAAAATAATTAATTACAGGTCTGAACATTACATTGCTGCCATACATAACTGCATCCAAGAGTGGTTAATGAAATTCACCTTCTCCCAGCTAACAACTTAACTATTGGAATTAATTTTCATCCAGCAATTGAATATTGCCTAGAGGTTTAAGTAAGTATTTTATGTAAACTCTGAGTGTTATGACATTTTTCAGCTAAAGAACATATTTCTTTTCCAGGGATGCTAACATACAAGGAAAAACAATTCCAGGAAAAAGTAATTTAAAAATTTAGGATTATTTTTGTTTGGGGTAGAAGTTGACAGAAATATTAAAACTTTATCATTATGATCCTCTTAAAAGTCCTCATCAGAAAAACATTACTAATATACCAAACAATAAAGAGATTTCTACAGTTGTGAATTATATCCTAGTGGCCTTTAAACTTTTCTCGACTGCCATTCACAGTACAAAAATAGTTTTATGCACACACACCTCCATATGCACACACATAACTAAAATGAAAGTTTACCTTTACCCTAAGATGCACTCAAATGTTTTCTATTTTATTGTATATTATTCTATTCTACATGAGGGTACTTCAAAAAATTGTGTAAAAATAGAATTAAAGGATAATATGAATCTTTCCAGGAGCTTTTAAAGTAACTTTGTATTATTCTTTTCTATTTCAATGTTTTGAAAATGCTTGTAACCCACAACACTGATTTCATCACCTGCTAATAGGTCAAGACCTACAACGTATAAACACTTAAGGCAAGAGAGGAAAGGCGGGAGAAGGCAGGGGGACTGATTGATTGATTGGCTCAGGAAAGAGAAAAAGAAACATAACATAGTCAAGAGAGAAGGAAGAAGAATGGAAAATGTCAAAAGTGGGAGGAAGAGTGAGAAGAGAGATCCTAGTTCCTACAGTCTGTCCTGCCCTGTTCAGCGCCTGCTGATTCTAACACGCACTCTCCTCTCCCCAAAAGCTTACCCCAATTCCCCTGCTCTGGGCCTTCACCTCTTCCCAGCATCCCTGATTCCCTTATTCTGCTGCCTGTGGCCTCTCAATTGTCCGAAAGCAGGCTTTTTGCTCTAAGATCACTAAGTCCTCTCCTAGGGGCATAACTGGCTTCCTTCATCACTTCTTTCTCATCTTTCTGCTGATGGCTCCTCCTCCATGTTTTTTCTTTCCCTTGGATGTCTAACCTTCCCTAAAAATCTAACCCTGATTACTTCTCTCTTTCTTCTGGCTCTGCTTCTCCCCTGAAACTGCCCATTACAAGATCGATGTAAAACACAACCTTGGCTTCAAAAATTCAACGGCATAAGCACTACGGAGGGTGAGCTGTTCAAGTGAAAAATTACAAGGCACTTTTTCTCAAACTTTGAGAGCTCTCAGACCTTGGGAATAACCTCTGAAGACCACCAGGGCGGCCGGGCTTCCATTTTAGGACGCACTGACTTGGGAGTTCTGTTTTCTGTAGTTGTGAGAAGACCTGATACGACTCTATGAAACTATAGTGGACACATGTGGTATTCAAGAAAAGGGAAAACCATTGGAAAAGATACTGCAAGTGACATCATATGGAAGTAGGAAGGTGTGAAGACACAGGATGTAGAATGGAGGATTAGGAGTCTGCCTGCAGGAAGCCCAGTTAGCAGGTGGGATCAGTGCCACCCCAACACAGTAAGGACCTAAATTACCTATAGCAGCAGGAAGGAAGAAAGGAGAGGAGAGGTGTTTGCAAAGGAGAGCCTCAAGTTAGTGTCTTGGTCTCCTTAGCCTGGACCAAGTTTTATATTGATTGATTGGCTCAGGAAAGAGAAGAAACATAACATAGTCAAGGACCTAATTACCTAAATTACCTAAATCTGCAATGGCATGAGAATCCTTTTAAATCTATTCTGAAGGTAACCTTAACCCATTCTCAATAGCTCTTGCAAACTCAGAGATGGCAAATGAAGATTTAATTTACTCAAAGGGGACAAAGGCATAGGAGAGTTTTAGGTGATGCAGAACTGAAGCCTGGTTCACATTCAGCCAGGAACTGCTCGCCAATGTTGGCTGCTAGTCCATTTTTTTCATCCCTAAAACAGGAAATTATATAGGCCCCAAAATACGCTTGCCTGCAACTCTGTGACTGAGTGCAGCTGTTCCAGTAGAATTTCCTGTATGCAGACTCAGGACATTAGGATCTGTGCGTCGTCAACGCGATTGTTGAGCACTTACTCTGTGCAAGGTGCTACGTTAGGTCTATGCTTGGCTTTCGGTGTGAGCGGACATCGAGAATAGGGTATACCAGCCCTGAGCTGAGAGCAGAAATATGGCCCCCTTTTACCACAGGCCGAGTTCCCCAAGCACTGCCTACTGCCTAGGTCAGTTCTCTTATCTTCCTCTGACCTTAGGAAGATTCCTTTTACCCCCAGCCCTATCCTGTACCCCAGAAATAAAGTGCCATCCTGAGCTCTCTTTTTCCTGAGCTCTTCTATCTCTTGCCTTGATCCTGGGTTAAGAGGCTGTAAATGATGTGCTTTCTTGGAAGGAAGGAAGGAATGAAAGAAGGAGGGGAAGAGAGGGAGAGAGGAAGGAAGGGAGGAGAAAGAAAGGGAAAGGAAGGGAAAAGAAAAGAAAGGAAAGAAACATGATAGACATGAAGAAAGACAAACTTTCTTATTTCCCGAAGTGGGAAACACTTTCTCTTCCTAATGCCTGGCGGAGGAAGTATGGTTGCAAATGTTATCCAGCACTAAACCAGATTAATTTTCCATTCTAGAAGAAAAGTAAGCAACTTGGGCTGAGGGAGGCAAATCGCATGGCGGTATTACTTAGCACGTTTGAAATGAAAGCCAGTGCTGCTATTGAAGGGCTGGCTGCAGAGCTCTCCCTTCCTCCTGTGTTGTGCCCGCCCATAGGTTGCCTGGCAACCTAATGACACTGCTGCGAACACTCCCCAGCAATAACTGACCTCGAATTTTAATTTTTGTGCTGATGCGTATATGGGATAAATAAATAAATAAATGCAATCATACTGAAACAGTATACATTTTGATTAATAAGCAGCAAAGGTGGAATAGAGGATGGCAAATAGAGCTTTATAAAAAATTGGTAAAGCTGTTCTCTTTTTTGGAATATTTTGTTTAAAAAAATCTAATAGGCTTGTCAAAAAATTAATAAAATGGTTGTATAAAGGTAAGAATGGAAGGCAAATTTAACCAAAAAAGTCCTAAAATATGTAATAATATGAAGAATAAAATGTTAATTTTTATCATCACTTAATCGGAATAGCTTTTCAAAAATAAGAAATGACTCTAAATGTGGTATGCATAAAAGGCTTTGGGACAGCCACGTAGAACCCTACCATTACCCTCCCTTCTCACATGTAGTACAAATAATAGTTTACGTGCACAGAGAAAAGGGCAGTTCAAGCTTGACGTTTCCCATCAACGTGCAGATGCTGCTTTGTGTTTTGAATAAGACAGTTTGAATCAAACATGTTATAAGTAACTCCTCATAGTCCCTATTGTCCTTTATTCATAGCTTTTAACATGTCCCCTCATATAGTTATTTAGTGTTCCTAATTCACCTTGGGCTGGCAATGATCATTTTTACCATTTCTGAAAATCATCCTTCTAGTCCATCCTGAAGATGAAGGAAAAATGCATTATACCTCTTTTCATTTTAGTATGTAGCAAGATTTTTGCCTGGAAACTGAAATTCTTACCTGGAAATACTCTTTTAGGTACTTACCAAAACAAATAAAGCCAGGGCTTAAAGTTGAATCCTGGCTCCCCCACTTACTGGCTATGGGACCCACTTTGTGTCTGGTCTTATTTCCTCATGGGTAAAGGGGATACCATTAACAATCTTCTCACTGGGCAGTTGTGGGGCCTAAGTTAGATCACCTAGCACAATGCTGTCATATGGCAAGTATTCGATTTCAGCCATTATAGGCCATACCATGTAGCATCACCAGTGTAGTGGAGGCTGTGACATATTGCCCAGATCCCCCTTCAGGAAGGAAGGAGTTATTCTCCCAGGTGTTGGGATTGCTGCCCAAGATGGCCTTCAGCTGTGAAACCTCTGTGGCAACTGCCTCACCCAAGATATGTCTTTCTAGGGCAGCCTGAAACCAATGGGTGGTCCACGTGGGGGGTATAATGCCCACCCTCTGTACCCCAACCTAGGACAGCTCAGGAGGACCATCCCATCTCCCGAGTGCCACACAGTTGACTAAGCCTATATCACAGCTCAGCCTCTCCCTCTGTCTAATCCTGCTTCCTTCTCTTCCTTTGGCAGACGCTGATTCCAAGGGCCGTCCCTCATATACTTCCTACTTGCCAATCTGTATCGCAGAGCTTCCTGGGGAACCAACCTGTGACAATGAGCCATCACCAGTGAGGCTTTAAGAGGATTTTTAGAGATCATAGTATAATGGCCTGTGAAAAGAGGAGGATACCAAACTCAAAATGTGGGATGATCCCAACTGTGGCAAATTAAATTTACATGAGTGTGTTTAACCGGAAACTGAAAAGTACACCAGGATTAAGCATGTTTCTCTCTGGGTGGAACATGATTTTTATTTTCCTCATAGTTTTTTGTGCTTTCCAAGTTTTCTACAGGAGAAAATTATTTTTTTCTCTGTGGGGGATGGATCTCCCAAGGACTGAGCCCCAACCTCTACTTTACTTCCCCCAAGTAGTTCAGCTCTCAGATACTCACAAATGAGAATGCGTCAATCTAGAACTCTCCTCACCACCATAACTAGTCAGCTCTCTTTCAAGTTTTAATGTCGGGACCTGTAGTTCTCAAGCTTTAGCTAAGAAAATGTTTCTTCAAGCACAAGTTTACTCAGGTACTTGGTATGCAAAGCATTTAAAATCAGCACTTGATAGAAGACAAGACTGGGAATAGGTGGGGGAAGGAGGGAAAAAATAGAAGCCTCTGCCCCATGGTCAAGTCTCTATGAGGCCACTTTGAAAACCCTGAAAGAGAGTTAGGATTTTGACATGTCACAGGGTCTTCACCTTCAATTTGGATTATGTGATCTGAAGGGCAGGACATAAACCCTGACTTCAATCTGGTTGGAAAAACGTAAGTAAAAAATGACACAATTAGAGAGTGGTAAATTTTGTCACTATAAATAAGTGCAGTAGGAGTTCAGAAAAAAGTGACATCAACGGAACAGGCTGGAATCAATGAAAGGCCTCATGGAAGAAGTGGGTCTTGGCTGTCTTGAAGAATGAGTACAATTTAGCAAAGCAGAGGGCAGAAGTGGGGCCACCCTGGATGAGGGCTGTAGCCAAAGCACAGAAGGGAAGTGAGTACTGGATCTTTTGGTCCAGTAAATAGTTCACTTCTTCCTTAGTAGAGCTAAGAGTATACCTGGGAAATAAGAAAATAAGGTTGAATTAACATGTTGGATGAGGTTTTTGAAGGGGAACCAAGCAATGAAGTTCAGACTTCCTGTTCAGGCACACTGAAGGTGGTCTACTTAATAGCTCAGTCTGACTGCAATACATAAGGTGAGGCACAGATGGCAGAACTGGGTGGAAGGCACCAAAGGAAGAGGCTGTGGCCTTCACCTCAGAGCGCCACAGCCCAACCTGCCATAGGTTCTGGCCACAGTTGACATGTTGAACTTGAATGCAACAACACTGCTTTTCTGATGCTTCTGAAAACTAGTCATATCACATAAAAAGGCTGCATCAGTTCCTCCTGGAAATTTTCCCTCAATACTGTTATGTTTCTTACCCTCTGTTGTTCCACCAACAACATCCCTACTCCTGAAGAACAAAACAGGCAGGAGCAAATAAGGGGTAAGCCAGAAAGCTGAGTGTGTGATCATCCCTGGGGCTCGGTTCCTCCTTGGCTTCTGCTGCACTGAGCAGGCAAGATGTTTAACAATTTGCCTAGAGTGATCTGGACTAACCCCAGAACTTTCCACATTTTATGGCATCTAACAAATGAGTGAGTAGAGAGAGAGTGGGTACCATGAAATTAAGTGTGGGGTTTACCAATCCCACGTGTAGTTCAGCGCATTAGATTAGAGTCAGCTGACGTTTATTGATGGCTCACAATGTGCTAGGTAACTCGCATGCATCTCATTTAATCCTCAGCACTCTGTGAAGTAGGTACCTGCACCCCCATTTTTCAGGCAACTGGCATTTTGTAGGCATTCATCTCTATTCACCGAGATAATGAAACATTTTCTCAGGATCTTTATTTTAAAACAAGTAATCCTTCTCTTTACCTCAGTAAAATTAAAGGGTAGGTTTAGACAACAGAGCTTGACTTTACAGTTAACTGTAGAACAGCTGTTCAATAAGTGGGCACTTTTTCCATGCATGGCACTAAACTAGGGGCTCTGGAGCAGAAAGCAAAGCCTGGCACTGATCACTGATCCCACGCTTGCTCTGGAGTTAGATACCAAATGCACAGAGCAACCTTAGATAGCAGTTTAAAAATGGTGTGTGATAAGACTCAATGAAGTTACATTGAGAAGCCACCTCCCAAATTCCAGATCAACAGGTATTTCCTAAACCCAAAAATCCAAAGTATGTAAGCCATCTTTGCCTGCATTTCCGCCATTTCTCTTTCCTGGTCAGTCAAAACTTACTAATTTCTCTTTTTATTACTTCCCTTTCCATTGACCTGGTTCAGGTCTTTCTCATGTCTTGCATGGATTTTTCCCACAATCTTTGAGCTGGCAAAGATGGCTGGTTCCTTCAATCCAACTTTTTACACCTGCCAGGCTCACCTTGGCAAAACACTACCCCCATGATGGCACTCGTCGGCTCACAACCCTTCTGTGGTTCCCATTGTCTGCAGGATAAAGTCTAATTATCTTAGATTGATATTCAAGTCCTTCCAAAATCTGATCACAGCCCCATTTCCAATCTGACTGCCTATAAATATTTTCAGTTTACCTATAGTTACCTCTTCCTTATTTTCCCAGTGCACTGTACCCATTTCTGTCTCCTTGACTCAGTTCCTCTTGTATTTCTTGTTGTATCAAAGTCAAGCATCACTTCCTATATCAAACTCACTCTGGTCTCACAATATTTCATTGGATTTTTCTTGCACACTTCCTTGGACTGCTCTTTAATAATCTTCTATGTACTTAGTATCTACTGAACTCAACAGCAAGCAATTTGGGATCAGTGATTGCATCCAACAGACTTTGCTTTGTTCCCCAGAGCCCTTAGTTTAGTGCTTTACAAAGAGTAAGTGCCTGATTATTTAATACCTATTGAACAAAAAAAAATGTAGAGTCAAATTTTACTGTCTAAAAGGAACACAAAGTTGCCCTTTACATTTCCTAATTTTTGTATTCAATTCTGCAACATCCTCATTGCACGAGGTCTGGATTTTGCCATCTCTGGGTATCTCAGTCATAATCTGCAATTCCTAAAGTCTAAAACTTACACTCTAAGTTAGTGCTGTCCAATGGAACATTCTGTCCTATATACCTGTGCTGTCCAACTTGGTAACACCTTGCAACATGTGGCCACTGAGCACCTGATCTGTGTCTAGTGCAACAGAATTTTTTATTTTATTTAATTTTCATTAGTTTAAATAGCCACATGTGACTATATTGGACAATGCAGCTCTAAGTATTCAAAGAAAAGAGAAAAGAAGATAGACGGTATCAGCCCCAGAGCTCTTCAGGAGCCACTCCAAACTGTAAATAATCCATAACAGTATTGAGTGGTGATGTCACGAGGTTACACACCCTTATCACCCACCTGACACACAGTTTCAGCTAGATCTGTACCCACTGGCTGTCTGTTGACCAAACATCCCTGTTTTTATGGTCCCATCTGGAATTCCAGAAGCTCAGCTCAAGTGATCTCACAGGGAAATAGAATAAAATTCTCCCACATAACACCCCCTAATAACTAGAGGTGGTCTCATAAAATGAGCTCACGCCTAAGTGTCCCACTTGAAGTATCCTACCAAGACCCTATTTCTGTCCTTACGTGTGTTTTCCTATTTTAGGTTCAAGGAAATACGTTATAAAAAATAATACAGTTACCTGCCATTATGTATGTTAATGGAGGGCAGGCATGGCAAAGATAAACACATTCACTTATAAGCCCTGCCTCAGACAAACACCTCCATCTTCATCAAACTCTACCAGTCATGTGTGGTTGAGTTCACTAATGTCAACTTCAGCCCTTAACAAAAATAACAGATAACATTTATTGAATGTTTACAATTGCTGGAAGCAATTTATATGTATTATGTAATGTGTACAACATTTCTTTGAGGCATCCCCATTATACAGATGAGAACACTGAAGCACAGAGAGGTTACAGGATGTGCCCAGGTTAATGCAGTTAGCACATAGTAGAGCCAGGATTTGCACCCAGGCACTCCAGTGCTTGCAGTCTTAACCACAGTGCTATTCTCCCACTGAGCCCAACTTGAGATACTTATATTCATCTGTTCATTGATTTCAAACTCAGCATATAATAAGCACTAGCTGCTCCTGTGTATCAGACACTGTGCTACCCATGGAGTGGAAAGGCAATGACCTCCCTCATGGAGCTATAGCCTAGGACTCAAAGAACTCAATCGTATTGACTGGTCATCTACCCCTGGGTTTGAGAGCTTCATCATCTACATAAGAGGAAAAGATCACTAAGAAAACAAGACCATTAAGCACCATTAAGGACACATGTCAGGTGAGTGTTAGGAATATGTTTCTCAGACTATCAAGTTTAGGGCTTTATGGCTGAACCTCAAAGAATGAACTGAATTCCTAATAGAATAAAGAGGCAAACCCAATGCAAACCCAAGGCTACCCAGCGAAATTCCAACTCCCTTCTAGATGCAACCTTTCCCACTCCTGAAGTGGTTGATCTGGGATGTGCCCTCTCTTAGTGGCTAGCTCCCTCTTTGACATTACTTAGGACACTGTTACTAGAAGTGTGATCCTTGGACCAGCAGCATCACCATCACCTGGAAGCTTGTTGAAAATGCTGAATCTCAGGCTCCACCCCAGCCCTGCTAAATCAGAACCTGAACTTTAACAGGATCCTCAAGTGATTCTTATTCCCATTACAGTCTGGAAGCACCAAGGTAAGACAAAGCTTGGACATGGTCACTTCTTTGAGCCCCTGGCTTGGGTAAGATTCTTCTCCAGGGAGTGCCCACACTCCCCTGGTCTTCGGCCCACCACAGAACTCACCACACTGAAATGTGTTTGTTGGTTCTCTGTCTCCTCCCTGAATGTGTGCCAATGGTGTCTAATTTCTCTTGGTTCCTCCAGTACCTATAACAATACTAAGTAAACGTCAGTTGGATAAATGAATGAATGGCTCTGAAGAAAGGTGGAAGCACTGTTTGAAAAGTTTGCCTCGTGTTGCCAGGAACCCATCTGGAACTGTGTACTTGGCATTTCTCTCACCCCGCTGCTCCAGCCACCCTCTGAACAGGAGAACAACTTCTCTAAAGCACCGAACTTCAGCCTGTTAGGCTTGAGCCAGGGCTGGGAGTTCTCTGAGCCTTCTGCTTTCAGCCACCTTGTCACAGAGCCCGGCAGGAAAGCCCCAACAGACAAGGGCGGGCCTCTGTTGCTTGGCACAGCCACCTCCACAAAAGCTGGGCACTTCCTGTGGGGCCCAACCCTGGGCCTGGTCTCCTTCCCCACAGGGTGATCCCCAGCTTGTTTGTGTTTCTGCAGGAGCTGAGATGAGAGCACACCCTGCACTGGGGCGCAGCTTCAGAACCTCAGAGATAACAGATGCTGGACTGGCCTCACAGGTAACTCCAGTGTAGTCTTCAAAGATCCTGCAAACAGCAGAAGGAAGCTCTGAGCCTGCTTTTTGTTTTTCGTCAGAGACCGGCTGTCCCCTAATTAACTTCCTGTGCTGACTTGGGAGAGCATCTCTATTCTTAGAGAACACAGAAAGGGGCTTTACCCCTTAATAGTGTCTTTCTTTCTTTTGCAAAAAAAAATTTTAAAGCATTTTTGGTGGCTACATAAGGTTGGGTAATGCCCAAGGCTTTACCAACCTCATTGTGATATTTTTTCACTTGTAACATATGCAACCACAGATGCTGCCACAGGCATCACGTGGCTCCCTCATGGTGGCTAGGAGGCAAACACACCTCTCGTTTCCCTCTGACCACTGGGCTTTGTCTTTTCTCTTTCCTGCCTAAATTACCAAGCTGTCAGATCTAAAGGGACTGTCCCCCTCATTTAAAAAATAGTAAAACAAATTGCTTTTTAATTTTTCAAACTTTTAGAAGCATTTTATTTTTTATGCAATACTTCCACATGCTAACTGTAGAAAATTTGGAAAATTCAGAAAAGCATAAATTACCCATAATGCCACAATACTGAGAAAAGCCACTCAACGTTTTGGTTAAATTCTCACTAAACATCGTATATCCACAGCCCTAGAATAATGAAAGTTTGGTTGCAACGTGACTAGAGACTGGCTGCCATCCACTTTCCAGCCCCTACTTCTACTTCAGGACCTTGTAATAATACAAACCTACATTTCATGCAGTTTGGAGTTTTGATCTGTACTCATAACATTATGGGTGCATTTATGCAGTTGAGTTAAAACTACATGTACTTTTGTATGCCAATTTATTTATTTATTTTTGCTTAAAACAATAATAAGAGTATTCTGTCTTAACTTTTTTCCATTTTATAATTTGTCAAATGAGTTTAAATGAGATGATAAATAAAATTGTTGGAAGCTGGGAGGTTATTAATCTGTCATAATAAGGTTTAAATAAGATAATACATATTTGAAGTGCTTAGACTGGGGCCCTGCATATACTAAGCTCTTCATATATGGTAGCTGTGGCCCTAGATTACTACTAAAATTTCATTTTAATGCCAGGATAATATTTCATTCTAAGTAGCATATTTAACCACACCTTTGTTGTACTGAGCTTGTTTCTAAT
>NW_007728236.1:335910-356574 GCF_000696425.1 Galeopterus variegatus
AAAATTTCATTTTAATGCCAGGATAATATTTCATTCTAAGTAGCATATTTAACCACACCTTTATTGTACTGAGCTTGTTTCTAATTCTCTCTATTAAAAATTATAGCACTGCAATGGCTAATTTTGAGCATAACTTTTTGTTCACTTTTTAAAAATATTTCTTTAAAATGAATGAATTTTTGTAGGTGGTGTTTCAAATACCTAAACCTATCCCCAACACATTCACTTCCTACATACAACTGGAAAGACTAACGGTAAGACTATTGGGGATTTTGCTAGAGATGTCTTTAAATTTAATCACACAACAGTACAGTGCTTCTTAACCACAGGTTCAGAATGAGTGGGAGAGAAAGGGGTGGGTGACAGCCAGAGCCTAGGCAGTGGATATAACCCACGGCCATCTTATCTGTGCTTTGCTTCAAGTGAGCACCTGAGTCCATGGCAGGCCAAGAGAAACTCTGAACCCAGAAGCACCACACCCACCTCTCCCAGCTGGCATCCTGTCATGGAGAAAGTGGCAGAGCTAGGATTCAGCCTTGGGCCTTGTGGGCCCCAGAGTGGATGCTCTTTGCCACCAAACCACATGGCTTCCCTTAAAAACAGTCTCTGAAAACAAGAATGTCAAAAGTATATATTCTGAAAACTTCAAATAAAACTTCTATGAGTAAGACAACTTACTCATTTCTTCCTCAAAGTAAAACAGCGGTCTCCAAGAAAGGAGCCCCATTTCCTTGTGAACGCCCCAAGGGAAGGATGGGAGGATGGAAGGATCTTGGCCCATCACCTGTCTGGGTCCTTCACTTCCAAGAGGGAAACTGAGGTCAGGAGTCATCCTGGCTCCCAGAGAGGCATTTATTGTTACCATGACTCAGTTTCCTCTCTTAAAAAGGGGGAAGCATTCCAACCTCTCTGAGAAAGACGGTGAAGATACTGGGCTTTGTTGGTCCTTTGATGGAGAAAATGACTGTGGAATATCAGATCCTGAGGTCTGTTTTGTAAAGATTGTATAGCATCTGTCATCCACACAATGACTGCTGATTAATGATGATTGAAATTATTGTGAAAGCAATTTGCAAGTACAAAGCAAGATCTGCATAAATCTTGCCGAGAGTTGTGAATATCAATCCCAGTGAAGTTTTAACCACCAGAGCAGTCACGGATTTTTCCCACCAGATCCTCAATCCCTACAAGTGCAAGCCATTCAATAGTATTACCTATATATATAATCCACCATTTAGAAACAATGACTTGAGTTCTATTTCCCCTTGAGACATATATTTAACTTATTCATAGCCTGATTTTCTTTAGGGCTGACCTAATCTCTGGGAGGTACCAATCCATGGTACCATGTTAATTCACATGATTGATTTAATACAAGTACATCTTTTTCTTCCAGTGCTTGGAGAGCTATAATGATATTCATCTCTCTGAGCTACAGAAATCTGTTTTCTCGTTTATGTTCTACGAAAGTACTCAGTGCTCTTTGTCAGAAAGGGAGTGAGATACACACAGTTCCGTCTTTGAATCCTAAACAGGGGGAGGGAAAATCATGTCATATTAGGCTCTGATGACTCAGATGACACTGTTTTTAATTTTCAGGTGGTGTTTAAACTCAGGAACCAATTTGACTGGCTAAGGGGTCCAAAACAGTTAACCAGGTTTGCTTCTGCAGAGCAGGCTGAAGTTAACTGCTTTTGCCTGAATTAAACAAATGCTGGAGGTGCTATCAGGACCTTGGCCTGGCCAGATGGCAGTTGCCACACCTTGCCAGTTACCAATCAGCACTCAACAGCTGTGCTTGACCAAACAACAACTGTCCTTGACCCTGGCTTCTGATCATCTGTTGTCTATAAATAGAAGCTGCGTGTCACGAAAAGAGAGCAAAGTACTTGATACCAGCAGTTCAGGAAATCCATCTGAAGGCAACATAACCAGCTTAATGTATTGAGCTAGTTTCAGGATTACTTGAAAATGGAAAAGCATAAAGTCTATATATAAGAGTTCATTCTAACACTGAGACACCCACAGCAAGAAGCAGTGGGTGCTTTTATGAAACGAAGGCTAGAATATTTCCAGGTTACATATGTAGTCATATTGAAAACATAAGGTATCAGCATTTGAAGTCCCCCGGGTGTAATAGATAACAACTGACAAGAGTTTTTTCAAGAAAACAGGAGAGCAGATCCAGAATCCAGTACCATGCTTTTCCCACACCAAAAAGATCTACAGGCAAAAAAAAAAAAAATGCAATAGCACACCACTCTGCTGCATATAATGCATCTTAACCCATTTATCAGATTTCATATTAGAGTTAAAAACTAACAGATGAGTGTTTTGTTGACATATCTGGTCTGGGTAATCCTAAAATAAAGCATTGGGAAGAGAATCTGCATGTGTTATGTGGCTAAATATCCTCACTGTCCAAAGACAGAAGACAGAGGGTGGGAAAGAAGCAGAAAATGACTTTTTAGAAACAAAACTGAGATTACCTTAGATCTGCTGGATGAGATGGGGACCACACGTTCTGAAGAAAATCCAAACATAACCCAGCAAGAAAGGAAAAAGCAACAAGGTGGAATCAAAAAAAAAAAAAAAAAAAAAGAAAGAAAGAAAGGAAAAAAAAAAAAAACTGAGTTTAAACTTCAGAGAGATTTAACTTAAACTGCCCCTGTTGTTATGCAGGGCCGTGCTTTTAAAGATTAAGGCACAAACACAGGTGGCCCAGGGGCCTCCTTTCTGCGTCCCCTCTTACCAGGGACAGCTGGAGACGTCTCTTATGGCTGACAACTGGGGCAGAGGAGCGTGTGGACAGAACCAGCAACTGCGGGCTTGGCAGGACTCCATGAAGCCAAGGGCAGGCCGCGCAAGCCTGATGGTGCAGAGCGTCTGCTGCCTCGTCCACAGGGGATCAGCCCTTGGTGCTCAGAGGACCCTCTTTCAAAGGCAAACATCGCTCTTGGTGTGTAAGCAGTTATACCTTGAATGATCTGAGTGAGTGAAAGCCACTAGGAATTCAGCAAGGCTTTGAAATATAATTTCTATGTGGTTCCTCATCACACCATCTATGTACATTCAGAAATGAGTCACACAAAATCTGTGAAATCTGTGGAATAACTGAAACAGATATTTTAGCATCTACAGAAGGATTGGAGGTCCCCTGGCCATTCTAAAGCCCACACAGAACATTTGGCCGTGTGATCTGGCTTCGGCGCTGACCACTTGAATAGAAACTGCATTATGCCTCTCTGGGACGCTTGTGGCAGTGGAAGTTTGAAACCCGCTTTTTGCGGTAGCCCTTTCCCTGATTTTAGGGGCACTGATGTTCTTTGTCAATATGAGCCTCTGTGGTGGGATCTGACAAAGAGTTAGTTTATCCATTTTCTTGGTTGTGATGAAGGCAATAATCAAAATGAAGCAGGTCTTCTAAAACTTACCGCCTTGGGACACATCTCATGAACTCAGTGTCACCCTTTTGTTCTTAAGGTAAACAATGTATGTGGTCAGAACTGCTGATTTATTAATTAATGTATAACCTGCTTGTTCCAAACAAGTCATTCAGATATTTTTAAGAATATCTCAAGCCTGAAGCTTCTGCTTTAGCTTGTACTTGGATGCTTCTGATTTCCATGTTGTAATCAGTGACCAATGGTTGTGATTCTGGTGTTCCTTGAGAAAAGGATAACTGTACTTAGAGCTTGCCCCCTTCCTTTGGAAACTCTCCATAAAATGCCTCTGCTTGTAGTAGACTTTGGGGAACTTTCCAGCTCTGTTGGCTCATGTTCCCTGGATTGAGCCTCACATTTGGTTCCCAATAAACTTCATTAAAAACTTTTTATCTCAACAGCCTTAATTTCAGTTCACAGTTGCTTTCATTATTCAAACTATTCTCAATCCACATTTAGAGGATCCCTTTCTCCTTTCCCTCACACACAGTCTTTCTTTTCTAGAAGTTTCTGTATATATTAACCCCAGGTCTCAGGTCACTCACTGAGAGTCTGAGAAAACCAATATTATCTCAGCAGTGAAGGTATTTCTCTCACAATCTGGTACTCGAAAAGCAAACTGAGAAACTGTGATAAACAGTAATTGGCAGAGTTTTCTGTTTCCAAAAAATTCCCATAATTGTGCAAATGCTTCTCAGAAGGTAAGCTTGTAAAGTTCTAGGGAACCCCAGCCTCCACACACCAGGGTAGGCCTCCTGATAAGCCTAATGTTCTACAATTCAGATTCTCTGAGGAGAGCCCACTGAAATCCACAGCCAAACATTTTTTACTTTGAAGACCGTTCTAATTGGTAGTAGAAAACTGTTAGTTTTCTCAAAGAGAATCATAAGATTGCTGGCATTGGAAAGAAACTTGGGGAAGCCCACTCCTCAAAATTTATAAACCAGTAAATGGAAACCTGAATTTTTAGAATCCAGGACAGATACTGACAATACCTTGGAGTTGGTCTCCTTGGAGACATCGATGGTGTGTGAGCCAGCCCACTCCTCAAAATTTATAAACCAGTAAATGGAAACCTGAATTTTTAGAATCCAGGACGGACAGATACTGACAATACCTTGGAGTTGGTCTCCTTGGAGACATCGATGGTGTGTGAGCCAGGTACCACCAAATGTCTAAAATGTTGAAAAATGGTTACCTAAAAGCAACCTTCTTGGGTGTAATCCACACTGTGTGCCTCATACTTTGCTTCATTGATGGGGGTAATGACTTCTCTGGAACTGCTATTCAAGGCCCCATGGTCTCTTGGTGACCTATCAAACCAGGGCCACAGTTGTATGGCATCTGATTTTCCCATTTTAAGCTCTATCACCATTTTCTACCCATTCCCAGAAACACTGTAGTCACCTAAAATGGTGACCCCTACCTCAGGTTTTACTGTGGGTGGAACAGACAATGATGGCAACTAAGTTGCTTTGCCAACCTTGACATTTCTCTTGTCTTTCTCTGCAAACTGAAGGCTGACAAAAATGAGTATGATTGAAATTGATAACTTCATAGGTATCAAAGAAGGTGCATCAGTCAGGGTTAACCAGAGGATCAGAACCAGTAGGACACATATACCAAGAGATTTATTGCAAAGAACTGGTTTATGTGATTGTAGCGTCTGGGTAGACAAGTCTGAAATCTGTAGGGCAGGCAGGCTGTCAGGGAGGGCAGGCTGGACTCTTGGGCTGGAGGTGGGGCTGCAGTCCACAGGCAGAAGTTTTTCATCTTCAGAGACACCTTGGCTCTGTTTTTCAACTGTATTATTAGTCCATTTCTGTTGCTTATAACAGAACACCTGAAACTGGGTAATTTATAAAGAAACAAAATTTATTTCTTACAGTTTGGAGGCTGGGAAGTCCAAGATCCAGAGAACACATCTGGTGAGGGCCACCTTCTACAGCAACTCAGGATGTCACATCATGAGAGAAAATGGCATGAGCAAGAGTGAGCTAACCTTTTCACTTGTCCTCCTTATAAAGCCATCAGAACCATGCCCATTATTCCATGAATGGATCAATCCATTCACAAGGACACAGTCCTCATGATCTAATCACCTCTTAAAGGCCCCATCCTTCAAATATCATAATAGGGTTTCCCACATTCTTAGCACTGTTATCATGCAGGTCAAGCTTCAGTGAGCTTTGGGGAAACATTTGATCCATGGCATCAACTGATTGAATAAGGCCTACCCAGATTGTAGAGGAAAATCTCCTTGCTCAAAGTTAACTGATCATGGACTTTAACCACATCTACAACATATCCTTGTAGCAGTGCCTAGGTTCATGTTTGATTGAATAACTGGAGACTATAGCCTGGCCAAGTTAACACATAAAACTGACCAACATAGAGGGGCACTGTTCTGTACTCCCTATGGAATATTCCCATACTGAAGGAGCTTCATAGTGTCCCCAGCTATTCTTATCATAGTGTCAGACTCAAAGTTGACAACAAATAAATATTTGTTGAATGAATGAATAAGATGACAGACATGTAGGGATGTAGGGTACAGGACCAAAGCCCATTCCTGAGGAGGAGGCCAGGGGACAGAGCCCCAGGAGTGTGGGTGATTGTCTGATTTGGGGTTGGGGGGGGTCTGTCACCCCCACCGATTTTATATGAGCAAAAGGAGTAAACTTTTCACCAAGGACTTCATTGAAGGGGAAAAATTCATAAAGCACAAACAAATATGCATGCAGAGAAGGGTGAACACTCCAGTTGCTGAAAAGTCGGGGTAGGAGGAAGCCCATGAGGAGGAACTGCCAAGGTTCTCTGTCACCTTCTCTGCCAGAGCTTCTCCTCTACTCCCACGTCCTCTCCCTGCTGGAAAGACCAAAGCAATGGGACTAGCAACTGTGAACCCTAGTGTGTTCGAGGGGCAGGGCTGGTGGCAGTCTCGGCTTTCCCATCCACTGGCTGTCTGTAGGACTTGGACAAAGGTACTTCCCTCCCTAATCCTTAGTTTCCTGACTTATAAATGGTCATATAATACCCATTTCTCTGGACCATGGAAGGATTATAATACATGTTTAGAGCAGTAGTGGATTTTATGGAAGCTAATAAAGCATAAACTTCAAGGCTCTTCACTTGGCATGGGAGCCTCCCATGGCTCAGAGTATCCTCCAGGGATGTGAGAGGAAATAGCAGCCCATCTGAGTGGCACTGCAGCCTGCGGTTAGCCTCTGTGTCCTGCGGGTAGTCATGGGGCTACCAGCATTACCTTCCTGTTCAACTGATTCTAGTGAACACTTGCTCAGTAGGAAAAAATTGAGTGATTTGTTCTGGGGGGAGAGGGAGGCAATCAAGTTTAACAAAAAAGTTTTACAATATTAACTACTACTATTATTAAAAGCCTTACCCAGTACATGAATCAGTTCAGGGTAAATAGTAGATGCAAAGATTGATGTAGAGCTCTATAGACGCTCTTAGGGGCTAAATTCTGTCCTGCCTGGGTGTTCATTTTCCTACTAAAATGAGCTATTTTTATTGATCTTCTAAGTGTGTTCTTTTAATCAGGATATAACGGGTAAAAATAGTGGATTTGCTGGCTCAATGTTAAAAATAAAACATGGTCTTGATTATCCTAACCATCTTTCTCCTCGTTTTATTTTTAGATCCCACAGACTAGTTCCTGGCTAGCAAGAAAGTGAGAATGGAGTTGAGTGGGCAGAATGAAGGAATGAAATGAACAAATCAAGCCAGGAACATTTACGACGGAGCTCAGCCAATGCTCACTCTTTCTTGTTATTTCTGCTCACTTTTGCTGGCCAACAACAGTCACATAGCCACAACTAATTGCAAGGGAAGTTGGAAAAAAGAAGAGGGCACATATGTTTGGTGGTCACCTACTGTCTTTACCACCCATAGAAACCACTAAGGGTAAGATGATTGAAGACAACTGCTCATTTCTTGATTCATTCAGTGAGTATTTTTTGAGGATGTTATTTTGTGTCAGACCCTGTTCTAGACACCAGGGATATAGCACAGAACACCATGGACATGGTTCAGACCACCATGAAGTTTCCAGTCTAATGGAGGAGGTAGACGTCAAACACATACTTATGCAATTAATTAATATCACATGGAGTGTGAAATTGGAAGCGAGTAGCTTTATGCATCCTGGGTGGGGGTCATATGTCCATACTTTCCCAGGAAATTCTGCTTTGAAGTGATCTGTGTAATTTTCAGACGATGGGTTCTGTCCCCTTAATTATAAGAGAGAAGCTAAAGCACAACCTATAGGAGCAGAGGCTCCTGAACGGTCCCAAGGGCATCTTCCCTGACCTAAAAATCCTAAGTCCTCATCATGGTGGTCTACAAGGTCCTACATGATCGGGCCCCTGCTTGCTCCTTAGACCTCCTCTTGCTCCCTCCTCCCTCTCTCTGCTCTGCCACCTGGGCCTCCAAGCTGCTCTTCAAATGCGCCAAGTGCCCACCTGCCAGGGGGCCTTTGTACTTGCTCTTTCCTCTGCCTGGACTTCCTCCACATATCCACATGGCTCACTTCCTCTCTTCCTGAAAGTCTCAGATGAAATAAACATCACCCTATCACAAGGCCCTTCAGGACATGCACAGAACCCTCTTTGAAAGTCCTTCTCCCTTGTCACCCCTTTCTTTTTCTTCATCCAACCTGCTGGTACTTTCAGCAAACTTTGATCCTGACACTTTTCTTCCCTCCTTTTCTTCCTTCTCCCGCTCTCTTTCTTTTTGTAACAGCTTTATTATTATATAACTCACATACTATAATAATAATGTAATATTATATATAATTCACATATTATTATATAATTCATATACTTCACCCATCTAAAATACACAATTCATGTTTTTTAGTGTATTCAAAGTTGTGTAACTGTCACCATAAACAACTATAAAAACGCTGTCCCCCATAGCTGTTACTCTCAAACATACTCCAGCTCTAAGCTCAGCCCTAAGCAACCACTAATCTACTTTATGTCTCTATATATTTGCTTACTCTGGATATGTCATACAGATGAAATCATATAATATGTGGTCTTTTGCGACTAGCTTCTTTCAGTTAGCGTAATGTTTTCAAGGTTCATCCACAATGGAGCACATATCAGCACTTCATTCCTTTTCATGCTTGAATAATATTCCAGTGTATGGATATATCACATTTGTTTATCTATTCATCAATTAATAAACACTTGGACTGCTTCCATCTTTTGGCTATTGTTAGCGTAATGTTTTCAAGGTTCATCCACAATGGAGCACATATCAGCACTTCATTCCTTTTCATGCTTGAATAATATTCCAGTGTATGGATATACCACATTTGTTTATCTATTCATCAATTAATAAACACTTGGACTGCTTCCATCTTTTGGCTATTATGACAAATACTGCTATGAATATTCATGTACAAGTTTTTGTGTGGACACACGTTTTCATTTCTCAAGGGTATATGACTAGGAGTAGGGTTGTGGGTCAAATTACAACTCTGTTTAATTATTTGAGGAACTGCCAAACTGTCTTCCAAAGTAGCTGCACCGTTTTACATTCTCACCAATAATGTATGATGCTTCCAATTTTTTCCACATCCTCATCGACACTTGTTGTTATCTGACTTTTTAATTACAGATATCCTGGTTGGTGTGAAGTGGTATATCTCGAGGGTTGGGTATTTCACTGATGACTAATGATATTGAGCCTCTTTTCAGGTGCTTATGTGTACATCTTTTTTGGAGAATTGCCTATTCAGATTCTTTGCCCATTTTCTAATTGGGTTATTTGTCTTATTATTCAGTTGTAAGAGTTCTTTATATTTTCTAGATTTAATTCCTTTATCAGATATACAATTTGTAAATATTTTCTTCCATTCTGTGGATGTGTTTTCACTTTCTTAATGGTCCTCTTCAAAGCCCAAGAGTTTTTGATTTTAATGAAGTACAATTTATGTATTTTTTCTTTTGTTGCTTGTGGTTTTGGTATTATACCTAATAATCCATTGCCAAATCCAATGTCAAGATGTGTTTTCTTCTAATTTTATAGTTTTGGCTCTCCCATTTAAGTCCTTGGTTCATTTTGAGTTAATATTTGTATATGGTGGGACGTAAAGATCCAAATCCATTCTCGTGCCTATGGCTATTCAGTTGACCTGTAAGTTTATCCTATACCAGTACCAACTGTCTTGATTACTATTGCTTTGTAGCAAGTTTTGAAATCAGGAAGTGTGAGTCCTCCAACTTTGTTCTTCTTTTTCAAGATTACTTTATCTATTCAGGGGTCTTGCTTGCAAATTTCTTCAAAGAAGCCAATTGGGATTCTGATAAGGACTGCCTTGAGTCTGTAGATCAATTTGGGAGTATTGCTATTTTAACTGATCATGAATATGAGACATCTTTCCATTTATTTAGGTGTTTAATTTCTTTCAACAATATTTTGTAGTTTTTGGAGAATGCTTTGCAATTCTTTTGTTAAATTTATTCCTAAGTATTTTATTCTATTTGATGCCATTGTAAATGAAATTGTTCCTTAATTTTTTTTTTCATATTATTCGTTGCAGGTGTGAAGAAATATAACTGAGTTTTGTATATTGATCTTGTATCCTGCTACCTTGCTGAACAAGTTGTTTATTACTTCATATAGAGTTTCAGTGAATTCTTTAGGAATTTTCTATATACAACATCATATTATGTGCAAATGCAGACAGTTTTATTTCTCTCTTTCCAATAAGATACCTACTATTTCATTTGCTTGCTCTCATCACTCTTGACCTTTCTTACCCTACTTACCGTCACCAATCCTACTGGTTGTTCATTTATAACTGCCCTCACTGCTATATAAGCTCTCTATTTTGTTCACTGCCTTCCCGGGTTCTAGAACAGAGTGTGGCACATAGTTGGTGCTCAATAAATATTTAGGTTCTCTGTTAACTCTCAGGGCAAATCCTCCAAAGGGACATCTTCCTGATCTCAGCATGCTCTCAATACCAAGCCCCACCGGTACTTGAGGCCAGAGCTGAGTGGGTGTAGTTCAGGGAATCCAGACCACTGCACTAGGATGTACACCTTTTTAGGAATCAGTACAAGGCATTGCAAAAACAAAGAACAAAAAATCTCCTTTTCATCTCTACTCACAGCAAATCAACTTGCATCTCAGGCTCCAAGATGAGGATCTGCAAGATCTCTTACTGTTTCTCTGACCTTAGTGACTATGTCTTTTCCCACCACCTGACAACCTAGGGCAGAGGGACCCCTTGTGGCCACAAACAAGCAGGAGCTAAGGGGCCTTTTGAATAATTGCCCCATGGCAATAACTCCAGGTTAAGGTCTCATTCAACAGTTGCTACAGGCACTACATTGGACAGATTCCACGTATGCAAAGACCTGTCCATATGCCACCCCATTATCTTTTCTGCCAACAACGTTTCCCTGGCCAGTGTTTCTGTTGTTTCACCTGAATTATCCTTTGTCACTATAAAAAAATCATTAATCAGAGCAATGAAGAGTGATAGGAGATGGTTTTTGTAAGACTTAAAGGAACCAAAGAAGAGCTAGTCTGGAACAAAAAATGAGTGGTTTAGGCTCCATGACACAACGTAAGACCTTCAGAATCCAGGCAGGTGGCCAGCAGCTACCCAGGGAGATGGGCTATTGGTGAAAATGCATCCCTCCTTTCCAGTCCACTCAAGTCAGGGCAATTTGCAGAGAAGGGCGTTATAGGGATCCTTTTGACCCTACCCTTGTTTATTAAAAGAAATGAGTCATTTCAGGTAACCTGACAAAGCAAAGTCAAGATTATTAGACAAAGTATGGGGGAGATTTTCAGACATTTAGGGTGTGGTAAAGAATTGCTCTCTCAAAAGGTCATTTCATTTGACCCAGAGTAAGTTCAGGAAAATTAAGTGTAATTTCCATGCCAAACATAAGAAAAAAGAAAGGGAAATTCAAAGTATTCCTAAGGAAATGGGGAAAAACAAGAATTGACTGAATACTGGTAAGGTCATTGATAGGGTAGTTTTTGTATGTTGATGCATTTTGTCTATCTTACAGGTGCTTTGGCAATCAACTTATAAGATAAAATAAAATGTTGAGATCTTAAAATTTTAATTGCAAATATCTAGTGAACTATTATGTTTAAAATATCAAGCTCAAATTTTATGATTAAGAAAAGAGACTTAAAATAATAGCTAATGCATGTAGTGCTTAATATGTGCCAGGTACTGTTCATCCAGCAATCCTTCCAGCAATTGGCAGAGGCAGGTGGTATTATTAATCCCATTCTGCAGATGAGGAATTTGAGGCAAGTGATGTTCTAAACACGTTGCCCAAGGCCACACAGCTAGACCAGCAGAACCTAAATTTGGACTTAGGTTGTCTAATTCCAGGGTCTGGTTTACTGCTGCAGTTTATTTTCTATGTCATTATAGATGATGATAAATATTGTACCTAATCTAAAAACTCTTGGTATGCACCTATATCCATTTTCAGATAGAAAACTGTCAA
The DNA here is from genome assembly GCF_000696425.1 of Galeopterus variegatus. Classification (NCBI taxonomy): domain Eukaryota; kingdom Metazoa; phylum Chordata; class Mammalia; order Dermoptera; family Cynocephalidae; genus Galeopterus; species Galeopterus variegatus. The sequence goes on from NW_007728236.1 coordinate 347,867, forward strand.
CCTAACAAATGTCTCAGTTTATGGGCTGCTGAGAATATACCTACAGGATATACTTATACATAGGCCAAGACATATGTACCAAATATGTTTATTATAAGATTTTTTTTCTTTCAGTACTAACCAAAATCTCAAGATAACCTACATATACATTAATAAAGAATCGGTTAAGTAAATTATGGTCTATTCATAAAAACAGAATACTCTTTTTTTTTTTTTTAAAGATGACTAGTAAGGGGATCTTAACCCTTGACTTGGTGTTGTCAGCACCATGCTCTCCCAAGTGAGCTAACTCGCCATCCCTATATAGGGATCCAAACCCGTGGCCTTAGTGTTATCAGCACCACACTCTCCCAAGTGAGCCACAGGCCGGCCCTTAAAAATGGAATATTCTGCAGCTACTAGAAAGAACAAGCAAAATTGATCTATGGTGATGTGGGAACTTTAAAAGATGTGGAAAAATGCATTTGCATAAATAATAATGTGCACATAATTTTCTGAAAGGATATAGACAACTGTAACTGTGGTTAATATTGGGGTTAAGATAAGGGAGAAAACATAACAATGTGAATATACTTAACCCTACTGAACTGTACACTTAAAAATGGTTAAGATGGGCTGAGCCCGTGGCGCACTTGGGAGAGTGCAGCACTGGGAGTGCAGCAGCGCACTCACCGCGGGTTCGGATCCTATATAGGGATGGCCGGTGCGCTCACTGGCTGAGCACAGTGCGGCTGGTCACAAAAAAGAACAACAACAACAAAAAAATGGTTAAGATGGGCTGAGCCCGTGGCGCACTTGGGAGAGTGCAGCACTGGGAGTGCAGCAGCGCACTCACCGCGGGTTCGGATCCTATATAGGGATGGCCGGTGCGCTCACTGGCTGAGCACAGTGCGGCTGGTCACAAAAAAGAACAACAACAACAAAAAAAAAATGGTTAAGATGGTAAATTTATGTTATATGTAATTTACCACAATCATAAAAAATAAGCTAGAAGAGATATTTACTTATTTCTCACCTTTCCACTCTATTTTATATTTGTACATATTAATTTTATTTTCATAAATATTTCAATAAAAATAAAAGAAATGCATAAAAGATAGGAGTGAGCGACCAGAGGGCATTAAAGTCACTTATTATCTGCATCCAGCTGCATTTTTATTAGTGTCCTATCCAAAGAGCTCTAAGGGTCAACAATGCTTAAATTTATGGGTGAATTCAAGGGACTATGTGGTCATCTGAAAGTTCCTAAATAAATAACCCAGCTCCCTGAGAACTTCACATCCCATCAGAGAAGAGAGTTTTATTGAATGTGGTCTGTGTAAAAACAACATCAGACTCAGCACCCACCTGACATATTTTCCTGGAATTTATTTCAGATTATCTTGTTTTGAAGAACAGGTAGTTCCTCTGTAATTTCAGATTGTCCTCCTGAGAACACATTATCCTGGTGTCCTCTCTCTTCTTGACCAAGCAATTTCTTCATAACCTTTTATGGCTTTTGTTTTCTCTCTGCTCATGCCTTCAAAAACTGAGCCAGAATATAAAAATGTGCAGAGTATGCCAAACATTATAAACTGTATGTGTCCAGGTTAAAGATAAAACATAAGCAACTATCTAACAGAGAACATTACCATTTATTAGTTTGACTTTGATCATCCCTATCTTTATATGAAAATGTTGCCTGAGCCTGAGTCTTTAAGACTTCATCCTTGCCTCATAGGTTTTAAGATCCCATGAATAAGGGAATCTCAACTTCTGGAAGAGCCTTTGGAGAACACCTGATTTTCAGTCCCTGCAGGGGACAGACAGTTGAACAATGACATTGACTAGTTGAGGAATAGAAACCTGAGGAGAGTATGCCCCATCTATAGAGAGTGGGCCATGGTTGCCCTCTAGGACCCAGTGAAGCAAGACTGTTTCTTCCGACTTTTCAAGAGAAGCTGGAAATCTAGATTTGTATGTAAATGATTCCAATTTCTAAAAGTTGGCAATCAATTCAAAAAATTTGAAAGCACTGTGGGGGCCAAACAAAACATGTTTCTTGGCTGAACTGAGATGTGACCTCCAATGGAATCCAACTCTCTTGATTTTAGAGAAGAGGTGGCCAAGGCTCGGAGGGAAGTGAAGTTACTTGCCCAGGGCCCCAGGGCTGGTTTGGGGGAGGAACTGGGACCAGATACAGTTCACCTTCCAGTACCATTCTGATTCCCCAGCCGTTCATCCCATCTAATAAAGCAGCAGACTAATTTTAGACAAGCATATGACGATTCTTCCATCCTCATTCACATGTCAGTAAGTCTTCAACCTGATGGGCTGGGCCTTTAACACAAATAGAAGACCCAGCTGACAGCCTACACCCACTTTCCACTTAATTCTGGCAGGAGCCTAGCTCTTGACCTCTTTTGGGTGGATATGGGAAAGAAAAGGAAAGGTTGGAAATTTTACCCTCAGACAGCTGTGGGAGGAATGGGAAAGTCTGCACTTTCTGGTAGAAATTTTTTTAAAACCACTAGTTATAAATGTGGCATTGCTTGGGAAGATCTATTACTTGGCTTCCCAGAAAGGGAAGGCCTCCATCCCCTGCTCCATAGCCACTTTACAGTATGGAGCTCTGCCAAGGACTCATGTTTCTCATGTCATGAGAAGAAGTGAAACTGTAGGCTAAGAGCATGGCCTCTGGAGCCACATGGCCTGGGTTCAAATCCACACCCTGGAATTTCCCAGCCATATGCTACAAACAAAGCATGGGACTTCATTGTGCTTCTGTCTTTTCATCTGTAAAATGGGAACAATGTCAACGCCTTTCTTACAAGATTGTTGTGAGGATTAAATGTGTTAATATGCATAAAGCACATAGTAAGAACGATGTATGTCAGTTGCATCTTGGTCACCTAGGGAGCTTGCCAGAAATACTGAGGCTTGGGTCCCACTCCCAGAGATTCTGGTTTCACTGGTCTGAGATGTGTCTCTGGGCATCATAGTTATTTTTATCTCCCCAGGCGATTCCCATGTGTGGCTAAGACCAACAGCCTCTGATATAAGTGCTCATTAAATAAATGAAGGTCCTCTGAATGACTGATTTTTAAATAAACAAAAATGCTCTCTTCATTTAAGCACATGTTTTGTAACCCCTTTGTGAAGTTCCCTGAATGGTCATCTTGTAGTAGTATTCAGCATGGAGGGCCACAAGATCCTGGGCAAATTTGCAAAGAAGGTGAAATGCTTCTGTGAACCTTCCCACCTTTCCTGCGCCCTTCTCACGCTCCTGCCACCAGCTTCAAGACACTGAGGCAGCCCCAGGAAGTTCTGATTCAGTTGGATGGCAGAAGACAGATGGTGAGAATTCTCATAAGGTGACTTGAGTAGCCTGTGGAGGTGTGGCTGTGTGGCAGCATCTATCGGAGAGTTGGAGGGCATGTCCTCTCCATCTCCCTGAACATTGCCAGTTCCAACCACTCAGGCCACCAGGAGAACAGGGGCATCTACAATGGCACGCCAGCCTCAAAAGGTGGTATCCCTGAAATTCACCTCATCTGAGGTGCTGACAGACTGAGCCTGAAATATTGCTGATATAGTGAGTTGTTATCAGTTCTGTGTGTTACATCCTATAAATGCAACCCAGTATGCTCTCGAATTAAACTAGAATCATTTCAACTTCACTCTGTCACAGGAGGCTTGCTTGTAAGTTGCCTGTCACAACATCTTCAGTTTTGTTGTTGATCAGAAAGTCTAATGCCACTGGAGTGAGGGTAGGGGGTGGCAGACGAGCAGGGACAAGTAAGACTTCCATGTGACAGAAGGTCTGCCTTGCAATGGGAAATTTGGAGGAAGAGCTTTTAAACTAACTGAAACATTGATGAGGGGTGACAGTATCTGTGGTTTGAAGCACAGATGAACTAAGTTCCTTTGTTAGTGCATCTGGTATTTTTCATAAGCCTCCATGTTTCCCCTGGGCTTGGCATCTTATTAGTAAGCACTTTACTGAACACATCTGTCCTCACGGTAGGAATTTGAATCCAAAGACTTCCTTGGTGATTCTGGAATGTACTACCAGAAAATGGAGGAAGTTAGTTGACCAAAGGTAGATTCATTCTTTGTACATGTCCACCCTGAAGCATCGTGAATGCCCCTGGACTCCAGCCACTGGTCTGTGGGCTCGTCCCGAGAGGCTCGAGCCACTAGCCACCACCATTCTCTTTCCCTGTCCTGGGCTGTCAGGATTTCTGGCAATGATTCCATTTACATGAGGTACCTGTCATAGTCAAATGCATAGAAACAGAGAATATAATAGTGGTTGCCAGGGGCTGGGGGGTGGGGGAAATGGAGAGTTGTGTTCAATGGGTATAAAGTTTCAATTGTGCTAGATGAGTAAGCTCTAGATATCTGCTGCACAACAGTGCCTATAGTTAAAAATACGGTATTGTGCACTTCAGAATTTAAGAGGGTAAATCACATGTTAAGTGTTCTTACCACACACACAAAAACAAGAATAAAAACACAGGGACACATGGAAACTTTGGGAGGTGTTAGATATGTCTATTACTTTGATTGTGGTGATGGTATCACAGGTGTTTACATACATCCAAACTCATAGGACTGTACACATTAAATATGAGCAGTTCTTTGTGTATCAATTATACTTCAGTAAAGCTGTTAAAAAATATTTCTGGCATTGCAGGAAAAACAACAACAATAATAATAATAGCTAATACTTGCATAGTGCTAACTATCCTGAGCCCTAATCCTCTGCATAAACTAGAAGGTCCAGATAACTATGAGGTAGATAGTCCCATTTTTCAAATGAGGAAGCTAAGACACAGCGAGGATAAGGGACATGCCCAGTGTCAATAATAATAGCTAATACTTGCATAGTGCTAACTATCCTGAGCCCTAATCCTCTGCATAAACTAGCAGGTCCAGTCCTCACGATAACTATGAGGTAAATAGTCCCATTTTTCAAATGAGGAAGCTAAGACACAGCGAGGATAAGGGACATGCCCAGTGTTACACAGCCAGAAGTTGGCAGAGCTTGGAACTGGACAGCCAGTCCAATTCCAGCTACAATGCCTTCCCAGAAAGTGCCTAGCCTGGCACAACAAAACTTTTGTTAGGTTATGTGGTCAGGGACTCGGTTTCCAAAGCCCCCTTCCCCTTTATAAACTCTTTTTTTTTTTTTTTTTTTTTTTTTTTTCTTAACCTGAGTCCTGTGTTGGACATGTAGTAAGAGTGAGAAATAGATCTTTTTTGTTTGAAGCCACCAAGGTTTGGGGGTTATTTATTATTGCAGCAAAACCTCGCCTACACTGACTAAATGATATTCAGTCTAGACAAATTTGTAAGGGCTCTATAGAACAGAAGAGCCCCAGGAAGCTAACCCTCTAGAATAGCTCAATAGAACTTTCTGCAATGATGGAAACATCCTCTTAAAAAACTCAATTATTAAAGCGGCTATCTCATTACTTTTTTAAAAAAATCTTTTAAATCTTTTAAACTTTGACAAACTATGTAGTAATGGTTTGTCTTTCCACATTTCTTTGCCTGCCTCTGTGATAGAGGAGGGTGATTGGGGCTGGCCATCCAGGGCAGGCTATAAGGTCACTTACAGAGTGCACAGCCTGCTTTTTGCTTCAAAATGCAAATGAAAGACAGATACTACCCTTATTAAATGCCATCTGAAACACAGATCTTAGTTTCTATCACCTTTGGGGAAAAGAGACAATTCAATCTCAATGTAATATTTAGGGACCATGTGGAACATACCAAGGCTCCAAATTACGTTTTCCCAGCCTATGATTTAAAACTTTTATCCTTACAATGATGCATTTATTCAGGCTTCTGTCTCCCAGGCCCTGCAGGAAGGGGCTGTCCCTTGAGTCCCATGAATTAATGTGCCATGTAAAAGTGCAGTCTCTCCCTACTCACTAGCCGTGACTCTAATGGAGAACAACTTGTGCTGAGGACGAAGACCCACAGAAGTGGCTGGCCCTATGGAAGAGCCCTGGTTAGGAAAAGCTTCCATGAATACAGTTATTGCCCCATTCATATGTGCTATGTAAGAGCCCATGGCATCCTACGCTGCCATTGGTACGTACAAAAATGTATTCCTAGGAAAGGAAACTATCAGTTACTGAAGGCCCACTGTGGCCAGGCTCAGTACTTGATTTTATGTACAGAATCGCACTTAATCCTGAGAGACAAGGATATCAGAGCCACTTTTGTAGCTGAGGAAAACTGAGACCCGGAGACCATAAGGAAGTTGGTGTACAAACCCAACTCAACTCAATCACAAATTTCATATATTCTCTCTGCACTTCACACAATATTTAGGATATGCGTCACTCCCACAGCTCTTTGGACAGAACAGATGGAGACCAAAACAGGAGGCTTTCATGTTAAGCAGCAAGGCCTAGGAAGAAGCACGAGGGAGGACAATGAGCACTGAATTAGGAGGCAGAAAACAGGGGGACGGTATGGAGAGAATCAAGGCGGCAGAAGAGATGGTCCCCTGAGTCGCTCTGTCCCGCAACTGACCAATTTACAACTATTAAAAAGCAATGACAGCCAAGCTGGGGTCGCTAGAGCTCAGGGGAAGAGGAGGAGAGACCTACAGAGAGCATGAAGGCAAGAGAAGCCTCAATGAGAGAAAGAAAGAACTGCTCTGTTTCGAGCCCCGGCCACTTCAAGCCTGGTCCTGGTGAGCACACGGAGCAAGAGCTGGCAAAAGTCACAGCTGTGCCCTTTGTGTGAAGTTGCTTGAAGACTGTAGAGCAGAGGAGGGCCTTGGTGGCTCCCAGGCCAGCAAGACAACTGACAGGGTTCCCGTGGAACCACATAGGAGTGAGGGGCCACAGAAAACTGAAAAAAGGAGCCACTCAGAGCTTGGTGAGTCATCACAAAGGACCGACACATCGCCCCATGGGAAGTGTTTGAAGTGTGGGCGGTGGGGAAGACGGGCCCACCGGGGGAACACTGGGGTGCAGCATGGACAGCTGATCTGCCCTCCAGTCAGTGCAGGACCACTCACTGGGGACTGGTCAGGAATATAGAACTGCAGGGGGTGCTGTTTGCTGAAAAGACTCAGGCCCAGACCAGAGTTTCTACACAACCCAGGTGTAGTGGGTCTCATAAGACTCAGAAGTGCTTACAAGGTCAACAGTTAAAACCTGAGCTGCACAAAAAGCCTTCCCCAGGAAATCAGCAACAAAGCAGCAATTTAGCTCAACCACAGAGCTCAAGTCCTGGTCCCCACAGGAAGTTCCCCCNCTTTTTTTTTTTTTTTTTTTTTTTTTTGTCCTTTTTTGAGACCGGTCGCACCGCACTCAGCCAATCCCTATATAGGATCCGAACGCCACGGGCTCGGCCCCCTTTTATAAACTCTTAACAAGCACCACCCCTCTGCCACCTTCTCCTGGAGGCAGAACATCCAAGCTGCTTTCCAGGAGGTCCCGCAGCTGCCCTCATCTCACGTTGCCCTCTCTACTCACAGGTCCTCTTTCTCTTGCGTTTCCGAGAACAAGAGTCCCCCATCCCAAGATGAACACTCTGGCTTTGCTTTAAATCACTCTTTCCTCATTCCTTCTTGAAGCTTCACCAATTCTCAGCTTTGGTATATTCCATTTCACCATCTCCTTCCCTGATGCCCACAAAAGTGCTGGCACCTTGAGGTTCAGAGCACTGGCTCAGAGTCAGGCTGCTTGGGTTTGAATCCTAGACCTGAACTTTCTCACTGTGTGATCTTGGACAAGCAGCTTACTTCTCTGTGCCATCTGTAACTTGGGGATAACAAGAGTACCCATCCAGTGGGATTGCTATGAAGATTAAACGAGTTAATCCAAGCAAGTGCTTAGGACAGTGCCAGGCACACAGTAAGTGTTCTAAATGTCACTGTTATGATTATTATCTCCTTTATCTAAGGTACATTTCAATTAGCCCCATTGCTCTATGCAGTTACCTTCCCACTTCCTTCTTTGATCTCAGTGACCAGGTCACTCTCCAACTCAAAATCCTTCAGTGGCTCTCCATCGTCTACCCAATCAGATGAAATCACCTTAGCTTGGTGTTCGAGGCCTGTCTCTTGCTCTGTCTGGAATGCCTCCCTCTGTCCCTGACTGACCAATCTCTATCCATCCCTCAAGGCCCAAGTTCCATGATGCCTCCTGCAAGAAGACTTCCATGATTACCCCCCTCAGAAGCCCCTGCTTCCTTTTGGCGACCCATGGTTCTACCACTCTCCAGCAGTTCTCAAGCACAGCCATCTACTAGGTGCTTGTCTTCTCGTCTAGCACCCCCTAAGTTTCTTCTTCTCCCTCTAGTACTACTTCTACAGCCTGGTCATATTGAGTGTTCACTGGGTGCTAAGCACTGAGGTACTTGCACCATCAGAGCCAATCCCCACGAGAACCGTGGGAGTCATTATGCACATTTTACAGATGAAGTCTAGAGAGCTTCATGGCTTACCCAAAGTCACACAGCTAGTAAACAGCCGAGCCCAGACTTGAAGCCAGGTCTGGCTGATCGCAGAGCTCCTACCTGAGCCACCACACTTCACAGCTGCTTGAATGATTTCGTATCTCCCAGCCCCGGTACAAAAAAGTGCTGCTGAGCACTTCAGCAGGTACTTAGGAATAATAATAATGACAATACTGACAGTAATAACATAACAGCTAACTCAAGTGCTCTTACTACGTGCCAGGCACCTTTCTAGGCAC
>NW_007728236.1:357543-359122 GCF_000696425.1 Galeopterus variegatus
TAGTAAACAGCCGAGCCCAGACTTGAAGCCAGGTCTGGCTGATCGCAGAGCTCCTACCTGAACCACCACACTTCACAGCTGCTTGAATGATTTCGTATCTTCCCAACCCCGGTACAAAAAAGTGCTGCTGAGCACTTCAGCAGGTACTTAGGAATAATAATAATGACAATGCTGATAGTAATAACATAACAGCTAACTCAAGTGCTCTTACTACGTGCCAGGCACCTTTCTAGGCACTTTTCTTCTATTAACCAGTGCAATCCTCACAACAATCATTTGAGGCAGGTACAATTAGTATCCCCACTTTATAGATGAAGAAACTGAGGCACAGATTGGTTAAATAACCTGCCCAGGGTCACATGCTATAAGTTGCACAGCTGGGATGCAAACCCAGGAGATCTGGCCCCAGAGTCCATGCTCATAACTACCATGCTGTGTCTCCCAGCACACCTATTTTGAATGAATTTAAGTGGGAAAAAATAAAGAAAAAGAACCACATGACTGGAAATGGAAATAAATTTGTACTTTGTAAGTACCCTTTGAACCAGGTGACAGGAACTGAACTGTGACACTCAGCCATATGTCGTATTCTGAAGACAAGTAGGTCAGAAGAAAAGGGCAAGACGTGAACACCCACAGAGCACCTGGAAGAGAGCAGGAGGCACCCAGGCAGCACCTATCTGCCCAGCTCCCTGCTGCTTCCAACCTCAGTGCCACAAAGACTCACTCAGGTGGCCCTAGGCTCTTAGCTGCCCTAGGGTGACCTCCTCAAGGGAAATGCAGAAGGGCCTGCTGGCTCCCAGGCCTGCTGCCCAGCTCGGGCTCTGTGTCAGGAACACCAGCGCTGAGTGCCACAGTGAATTCTGTAATCATGAGCCAGTGTGCCTACATAGGCAAACTTTCAAGCAACCTCCAGGCACCTGCCCAAGGTATGTGCAGTCAAGGGGACCACTTGGTGGGGACTAGGCTTCATTCAGGAATGGGGCTAATGTGGAGATGGAAGGGAATGAAGGAACAAACAGAGGTTCTCGCTTACCTGTCCTGATGCTTATCCTGGACTCCTTAACTAAGACTATACTCACAGTTCTGGTTAACTCACTGATGTGCATGAAACTACTCGCTTTGCTGATGCTGAAGCATCTCATTTTTTCCTTGTCAGAACACTTATCAGCCTTACTGTAACTGCTCTTTTAATGACCATTTACCACAAATGGTAAGCAAGCTTCATAAAAACAAGAATCGTGCCTGCTTGTCCATCTCTATATGTCCAGAGCTCAGCACAGTGCCTTGAGGATATTCAAATATCCACTGAATAAATGCATGAGTAAGTAAACGAATAAGTGATCACATCAACAGAGCTACTCAACAGATCAGCTCACTGATACCCAGTTCTCCTCTCTAAAATTCTTGGTTCCCCTAGTGGTTAGTTGGGATTATATGACTTGTTCTAGCCAATGAATTGTGAGCAGAAATGACATGTCATTTCTGATAAGGGGCACTAAATGTTGGTCCAAGACCCACAGTGGTTTCTTTTCTCCTGCCAGGGTGATTGATAATTTCCAGATGGGTAGGTTCTTTC
>NW_007728236.1:360136-361963 GCF_000696425.1 Galeopterus variegatus
AGAGCCCCAGGAAGCTAACCCTCTAGAATAGCTCAATAGAACTTTCTGCAATGATGGAAACATCCTCTTAAAAAACTCAATTATTAAAGCGGCTATCTCATTACTTTTTTAAAAAAATCTTTTAAATCTTTTAAACTTTGACAAACTATGTAGTAATGGTTTGTCTTTCCACATTTCTTTGCCTGCCTCTGTGATAGAGGAGGGTGATTGGGGCTGGCCATCCAGGGCAGGCTATAAGGTCACTTACAGAGTGCACAGCCTGCTTTTTGCTTCAAAATGCAAATGAAAGACAGATACTACCCTTATTAAATGCCATCTGAAACACAGATCTTAGTTTCTATCACCTTTGGGGAAAAGAGACAATTCAATCTCAATGTAATATTTAGGGACCATGTGGAACATACCAAGGCTCCAAATTACGTTTTCCCAGCCTATGATTTAAAACTTTTATCCTTACAATGATGCATTTATTCAGGCTTCTGTCTCCCAGGCCCTGCAGGAAGGGGCTGTCCCTTGAGTCCCATGAATTAATGTGCCATGTAAAAGTGCAGTCTCTCCCTACTCACTAGCCGTGACTCTAATGGAGAACAACTTGTGCTNTGTAAAAGTGCAGTCTCTCCCTACTCACTAGCCGTGACTCTAATGGAGAACAACTTGTGCTGAGGACGAAGACCCACAGAAGTGGCTGGCCCTATGGAAGAGCCCTGGTTAGGAAAAGCTTCCATGAATACAGTTATTGCCCCATTCATATGTGCTATGTAAGAGCCCATGGCATCCTACGCTGCCATTGGTACGTACAAAAATGTATTCCTAGGAAAGGAAACTATCAGTTACTGAAGGCCCACTGTGGCCAGGCTCAGTACTTGATTTTATNCCAGGAAATCAGCAACAAAGCAGCAATTTAGCTCAACCACAGAGCTCAAGTCCTGGTCCCCACAGGAAGTTCCCCCATTTTAGAAGTATGCAAAGGACAACAAATTGGTTCCAGGGCAGAGTTTAAGTGGTGGGGGCAACTAATAATCCAACACAGAAGTGAAAGAAAACACACAACACCCACAGATCAGAGACTGAGTTCTGATATTAACCAGTAAAGGTCTAACACCACCAAGAACATCTATAAAACCTAGAAGAGCCAGAAACCACTGGGCTCCCAATCTGGGGTAAGGGGAGCCTGCGGGCCTCAGCCACACACCCCTATGTTGGCATCTAGCCTAGCAGCAACCAAGTCACCATGAGAAGCCCCCAGGCTCTTGAGTGGGGATGGGGAGATTGAGGGCCTCAGGCACATCCCCCTGACATCTGCATCCAGCCCAGTGACCCGACCAGCTGCCAGAAGCGCCCTGGACTCCCTAGCTGGGGTGGGGAGTGCCCCCCCACCCACTGTAACCAGGCCAGCAAAGGAGCTGGCCATGGGCCAGCCCTACCCTCCACCCCCACCTCAAATTCCCTACCCCCATCCCTCCTCCCCCTCCCAGTGCTCTGCAATATCTTAGAATGTAAAAAATAACAATAATAATTAATTAAAAATAAATAGATAGATGTATTTATGCTGACACAGCATGATCCTCAAAAGAGATATTTGTATGAGATAAAAGCAGGTTGGAAAAACTATGTCAATTGTATACTAGTGTAGGAATGCACACACAGGTTCTGGAGGCTGCTTTTTTAACTGATGACTCTGGTGAGGGCGTTTAGATTTTGAAAAGCATGAAGAGGTGCAGGGACATTTGATGCCATTCAAGAATCAGATGTTAACATCTATCCAAGTTATTTTCTTGGTTTTGAATGTTTTATTTGGTTACCACATAGGAGAGTGTCTTTGTACTT
>NW_007728236.1:362881-364324 GCF_000696425.1 Galeopterus variegatus
GTTATTTTCTTGGTTTTGAATGTTTTATTTGGTTACCACATAGGAGAGTGTCTTTGTACTTCAGCACTTTGCACTGGTGTAATCATGGGGAATTGAGTCTGCAACTAATTCTCAAGCTTCAGAAATGTTAGCAAATGGGAATCTGGTGGAGGGCATGTGGGAGCTCTGAGTCCTATTTCTGCAACTTTTATGTAAATTTGACACTATTTTAAAATATGCCAATTACCCTAATTTGACTATTAGACATTGTATATATGTATTAAAACATCACACTGTCCCTCACAAATATGTACCATTATTATATATCAATTAAAAATAAATTTAAAAAAATTTTTAAATAAAAGTTAAAAAAAAAACAAAGAAAATATAGGGGCCAGTTCAGTGTTCACAGGACCCAAGGTGAATATTTCTCTGGGCCTCAGTTTCTTTATTTGTAAAATGAAATGGTTCAATAGAGTCACCTCTATGGTGTCTACCAGTTCAGGATTTTTACCGTTCTGGCCATACAGCCACAAGACTACTAGCCTTAACCTCAGCCACTCTGAAAAATCATCCCAAAGTTAGATTTTGTTTTGTCACTGCTGCTCTTAAGTTCATAAGGTTTAGGGTCCAGTGCTGGGAGGTGCTATAATCACAACCAGTCTAAACCAGGTTTATGGCTTCATTGGGGAAATGGTCCAATGAAAATATTTGCTGTTCTTTTTTGTCAGCAAACTTTTTATTTTGGAATAGTTATAAGTTTAAAAAAAAATTTACCATATACCTTACATCCAGATTCTTCTATTATTAGCATCATACATTACCATGGTACATGTGTCACAACTAATGAGCCAGTAATAATGCATTACTATTAACTCAACCCCATACTTTATTTTTATTTCCTTTGTTTTTACCTTTTCCTGTCCCAAGATCTCATCCAGAATATCATATTATATTTAGTAGTCATGTTTCCTTAGGCTCTTCTAGGCTATAACATTTTCTCAGATTTTCCTTGTTTTGATGACTTGAACAATTTTAGGACTACTGATCAGATATTTTGTAGAATGTCCCTCAGTCTGGGTCTGGTGTTTTTCTCATGGTTAGACTGTGGTTATCAGTTTGGGGAGGTAGAGAAGAAGTAGAGTGTTATCCCCACCACATCATAGCAAAGCTGCTCACTGCCAACATGACTCACCACTACTGACATGAACCTGGACTCCATGGCTGAGGCAGTGTTTGCCATGTTTCTCCACTACAAGGTGCATTCCCTCCCTTTCCATACTGTACTCTTTGGAAGGAAGTCACTATGTTCAGCCTACACATCAAAGATGGGAAGTTATCCTCCACCTCCTTGCTGGGGAGCATTCATCTTTGTAAAATACAACCATGCAGGCAATTTCTGTTGAGGAACAGATTCCAACCCTAAGCCTTATTGCCCCTAAATGACTGAGCCAAGATGTTGAT
>NW_007728236.1:365035-384540 GCF_000696425.1 Galeopterus variegatus
TGAGGAACAGATTCCAACCCTAAGCCTTATTGCCCCTAAATGACTGAGCCAAGATGTTGATGAAATGTAATCACTGTATTCAGCCTTTGAAAAAGGCATTCCCTCACAATGAGGGCAAACAGCTCAATAAAAGTAGGATACATAAGCCTCTTGCACAAAAGATGGTGCTTGGTAGAGGTTTATTCTTACTTCTATTTACATAAGACTTGTTTATTGCCCACAACATTCAGTCTCTCTCTTACCTACAAATCTAATGCTATTAAATATTATATATCAAGAGCTCTCAGAAATCAAAAAAGAAAAAAGTACAATTCATCTTTTCAAATGAGCAAAGGAGATGAAAAATAAACTCACATAAGAAACACAAATGGATAATAAATACATATACATGCATATATATCAGAGTCTAAAGTGCACCTCTGAGGAAGGGATGGGGATGGAGAAATTACAGGGTTCTCTCACTTTCTGCTTTATATATTTCTGAATATTAAACAAAGAACTTTTTGCCATCACTTTTTAAAAAGCAATAAAATATTCTTAAAGTAATATAACTATATCTGTTAAAATATATGTGGTATGATTTCTAATCTGATATGGACTATAAAACCCCAAATCTGCTTTAGACTCTCTTTGACTTAACTGATTCTTGCAGTGAGGGAGAACAGGCTTTAGGAACAGATGATTTGCATTGTCAAACATGATGTGACTATGTATTTGCATCTCTTAATTAGAAATTTAGCATTCAAGATCACCCCATTTTATATGTTTATAATTAGGAGTTACAGATATCATTTTTCTTTGCTAGGTTTTGAGATTTGGCAATTAAGACGATGACACAGGAAAACCATTGTTGACTGGGCAATTTGGGTTCTACATGGTATTCACTGGAAAAAAAAATTAGTCATTTGTAATTTCTGGGGAAACATTATTCTTCTTCTGCATGCTCTTGCTTTGGTTATTAAGTAAATATGTAGATAACTTCTAGATGAAGGAATTGTTATATTTAAGACCATTTTGAGGGTCTGAGAAAATGACAATGAAATCTGTCATCTCTATATAACTTACATCAAGAATGAGAAAAATTAAGAATGACAGGATCCAAAATTTAAGTATAAAATGGTGTGAGAAAATCACAGTGAAATCTGTCATCTCTGTATAACTTACATCAAGAATGAGAAAAATTAAGAATGACAGGATCCAAAATTTAAGTATAAAATAAATTTATGTTCATGAAAAGAGGATCCTTAAATGAAGACATTTAATATTTGGGGGTGTTCAAATAAGAGAAAAATAATGTGATATTAAAATCCAACATATTATAAGCATGTAACAGAAAGTGTGATCCTGACATGTGCCATTGAAACGCTGTAGAAGATTAGCGTGTACGAGTGCTGGTCAGGCAGCAGCAACACCATTTGTGTGCTGTCCCCAGAGAAAGAACCTAAGATGAACACAGATGGGAGCAAGAGAAACCAATGCCCCATTATTTTAAGGTATGATTTTATGTGCTGAAAAGATGCTCACAGATCTATTTATCTGTTTGTCTGACAAAGGTTAGTGCTGCGGTCACAGCCTCGGCCTGCGAGGGATTGAATTAGCTCTGATGTATTGTTCTCGGCCTCTGGATAACTTCTAGTCTGCTGTTCACTGATTAGCTGGAGAAAACACGTTCACACACATAATGAAGACTCTTCTATCATCAAGTTTTTATTTAACTGTCAGGGCTGAACAAGCCTCTGGATAACTTCTAGTCTGCTGTTCACTGATTAGCTGGAGAAAACACATTCACACACATAATGAAGACTCTTCTATCATCAAGTTTTTATTTAACTGTCAGGGCTGAACAGCTGAAATCACTTGAGAAGCTACTGAGACTATGAGGCAAGTACATTACTGAGGCTCCGGGCAGGCGTGTGACGCGAGCCTGCCTTGGATGCAGCTAGAACTTTTGAAGCGTTCCTTCAGGAAATCCTATGAGAAAAAATGGTCAGGGTTTTTGTGTTTTGTTTTGCTTTGTTTGGGACTTAGTGCTGACTCCATTTGGAACATTTAAATCTTTTGGATGCTATTTTTGAACAAAAACTTTCTCCTGTAAATTTCACTCAGAAAGAGTTAAGATGAAAGAAAGGAGCCCTAAAATCATTGTACCAATTCTAAACCTTCAAACAACATTGGAATATTTTTATTGGCATCCACAGCACAACATTACCCAATTTGGTTAAAATCTCCTTCCACTGCAGTGGGTTGCCAGGCTGAAAAACAACTAGGGTGGTGATGGGAGAATTTTTTTTAATCTGGTAGAGACTAAACACAGTACAAAGTAAAATTCTATAAAGTGTCTAAATCAGACCCTCACAATCTTTGAAGTTTTGGTTCATTGTCAGAACCCGGCCTAAGAAGTCTCTTTAATTGTCAGTCTGTTTTGGAGAATAATCTCCCCAGACACACACTCCTTATAGCCAAATGTTCAAATGATTCATTTTCCAATTTCTTGCACCAGCTACTGCCAGAAAATGGTTTTAATGTTCCACCAAGCTGATGGGGTTTCTGTTGATGTGTCTGATAATGTAGAAAATACTGTTGCTATCGGGAATCAGAAAGAATCAAAGACATTCTCCCCAGGAAGATTAAAGGGTCTCCCAGATGTCTCATCTGGCTTGCAGAAAACCTGGGAAGTTTTTGGTCCCTTGGGCCAAGGACATTGTGATGAATGTCTATGTTCAATGGGCACCTGGCATATTGTAGTCCAAACCACCACCACCTCCACCAACAAAACAAAGTGTCCAAATAAGCATCTGCCATGTTTTAGTCAAAGATATGTGAGGCAATGAAAGTCATTAGAAGGTAAACTACTTCAATTAGAAGATATTTCACAAACTTCAGTTATTTACACATCGCTATTGGGACCTTTACCATATCCTAAGACCACTGTACTGTTAGGGTGAACTATATAAACTTACCAACATTTAGGCCTGATCTACAAAACCAGAAATTTCATACGGTTCTATTTAATACTATTTACTTAATTTTTTCTTCAGCATGACTAACTTTAAAACCTTAAATTCAATCCAGCAATCATACTCCTTGGTATTAACCTAAAGAAGTTGAAAACTTATGTCCATACACAAACCAGCACACAAATGTTTATAGCAGCTTAATTCATAATTGTCAAAACCTGGAAGTTCAAGATGCCCTTCAGTAGGTAAGCAGATAAATAAATTGTGCATCCAGACAACGGAATACTACTCAGTGCTAAAAAGAAATAAGCTATCAAGCCATGGAGGAAACTTAAATGCATACTTGTATTACTAAGTGGGAGAAGCCAATCTGAAAAGCTTACATACTGTGATTTCAGCTATATGACAATCTGGAAAAGGCAAAACTTAAAAGTTTAAAAGTAAATATATCAGTGGTTTCCAGGGGTTAGTAGAGAGAGAGGGATGAAAGGAGAAGCACAGAGGATTTTTAGGGCAGTGAAACTACTCTGTAGGATATTAAAATGGTGGGTACGTGTCATTATACATTTGTCCAAACCCATAAAATGTAAACCAACAGTTAACCCTAATGTAAACTATGGATTTTGGGTGATAATAATGTGTTAATGTAGGTTCACCAACTGTAATTAATGTATCACACTGGCGGGGAATGTTGATAACAGGGGAGGGTAGGCATACAAGGGGGTACAGAATATATGGTAAATTTCTGCACCTTCCTCTTAATTTTGCTGTGAACTTAGAACTGCTCTTAAAAATAAAATCTATTTTTTTAAAAAAAGAACACTTAAATTAATGCTAAGTATTTTAGAACTGAAGCATAGTGTGGTAGAAAGTTTCCAGTCCCTTCCTTCCTTCCCTGTATGTTCATGCTGTTTCTCTCATCAAGAGGTAGGACTCCATATCTCCTTCCTTTAATTTTAGGCTGGCCTTGAGCCACCTTCCTTCAACCAATAGAATGTGGCAGGGGTGAAGCAGTAACAGTTCTGAGCCTAGACTTTAAGAAGCCTGGCAGCTTCTACCTTGCTCTCTGAAGAGAAACCAGCTACCATGTAAGAAATCTGACTACCCAAGACCACCACATTGCAAAGAAGCCCAGAAGCAAGCTACATGGGAAGGTGATGTGGAGGAAAACTGAGAAAATTGGCAGACAGTGAGAACTAAGGCCCTGGACATATGACTCCAGTTGAACCATCTCAGCCAGCTCTCAGCATTTAAGTCATCCCAGCTGAGGTCCTAGACACTGTGAAGTACAGATGAGACATCTTTGCTGTGGACTGTCTGAATTCATGACCTAAAAAATTCATGAGCATAATAAAATGTGTGTTGCACTAAGTTTGAGGATAAATACTTGAAACAGTCTGCTTGAGAAGAGCTGCCTGGTGGTAAAGACCACAGATTCTGGAGCCAGGTTGCTCCAGATCCCAGCTTGGCTACTTACTAGCTGTGAGACCTTGAGTTAATTATGACTATGGTTGATTGCTACATTAGTGGCCCCCAACGGACCGGACCTTCTAGTATTCCCACCCTTGTGCAATCCCTACCACACTGGCTCTAGGCTTGACCATGTGACTTGCTTTGGCCAATGGGACACTAGCAAGTATGTTGCAAGCAGAGACTTGATAAGCACTTGCACAATGGTACTTGTCCTCTTGGAAAACTTGCTCTTGGAGCCCTGAGCCACCATGTAAAGAAGTCCAGCTGCCTTGCTGAAGAGATCACATAGAAGGAGGAAGAAATTTCCAGCTAGCCCCAACTATTCCAGCCAGCCGCAACTATTCTAGCCAGCCATCCAAGCTCAGGTGCCAAACATGTGAGCGAAGACAAGCAGAACTTCCCTGCTGAGCCCAGTTCAGATCCCAAATAAAATACATAAATAAATCATTGTTGTTTAAAGCCACCAAGTTTAGGGATGGGTTGCTATGCAGGAATAAATAACTAAAACAGAAATAATATCCATGAAATCATAAATGTGATAAAATAATATTTTTCCAGCACTTTTTAAAATTTTTTAAAAGTCAATCAGTACACCACCTAAATTTATCTTACATACCACCAAATAATCCACTTATCAGACTTTGGGAAATACTGGTTTAACCAGACAATGATAATAAGTGTAATAGCAATTAATAATTGAATATGTACTCTTTCCTGAACTCTGGGCTAAATGGTTTATATGCATGGCCTAATTTAATCTTCCCAACAACCCTATTAGTTAGGTGCTGATATTATTCCTATTTTGTAGATGAGGAAAGTGAAGCTCGGAAAGATTAAGTGGTTTGCCAAAGGTCACATGAAGCTCACCTTTGATGACTCAACTTATTTTATGGAATAGAAACTTCCCTTGATCTGAAAGAAAATGAATGAGATCTACTCTATGTATAAGTGTTTCTCCACCTTTTAGTTATAAATGGCTGATATCTTTGCTTATATTATATTCAGGTCCACTTCAAGAACAGAGCTGCTCTATTTGACCAGAAGCTTGGGCTACAGACAGTCTCCGTGCCCTCTCACCACCTACCCAATGTACTGTCAGGACCAGTACATTGTCCTCATCAGAGCCATTCTGACTCTAATAACCAACAGTAGTTATTGGACATTTGTTATGCATCCACCCTGGCACTAAGTGCTAGAATGGGAGTGGAAGTTTGGGAAGAAATTCAGAATAACTGTAAAATACGGCTCCAACCCTCAAAGAATTTATGTATTTGTTAAAGAGAACAGACTAGTTCACCTACCCAAAACAGTCACTAGACAAAGTAAGGCCATTTAAAGCTATGTGCTAAGTTACACAGAACAGGAGGAAAGGGGAATACCAGGGGAGGCTGAATGAAAAGACAACTCTTGCATGCCTCAGAAGTGAGTGCAGGTTTTGAAAAATTGGAGCTGAGAGGAGAGGGCACTCTAGGTAAAGAAAACACGTCAGGAAAAGATATGGCGATAAGAATAATCATGGAATAGAGAGACAGATTGGGGATGGAAAATAATTTTGGATGCATAGACCAGAAACACTGGACAGAGACCACACTGCGTTCATCTCGTGTCCCCCAGCCCAGCACAGAGCCTGGAACATAGTAAGTACTCACTGAATAAACATGAGTCAGACATGGAGAAGTGGGTCCTTTCTGGGCACAGGAAAAGAGTAACCCATAGAATATTTGTGGGTGGAAGGCTGGATTAGAGAAAGGAAGACTGGGAGGCAAGAAAGCATACTTCCAAGGACTACACAAGAAATGGGGTCAGAGGCCATGACCATGACCTTTCAGGAGGGGTCCTCAGGGCAGTTCAAGGAGCCCAGGCAGATTAAAGGCCTAGAAGAGAGCATCCTCTACTCTAATGGGACCCTACTGGCCTGCAGAAGGGCTTCCCTGCTCTGTTCCAGCAGGTGTCTGAGACAAAGAAACTTGCCCTACCTACTGAGACACAGGAAACTCAGGGCAGCTGCCTTCACTGATCTTGGACAGAACTCAGCAACTGTCTCTTCTTCCTTCGGAAACGGCCCTTGGCTTCACAATTACCCATTTCTTCCCTCCAGCAATGACCACCCCTGCTCGCTCCCTATCTTTATCCTGGGCCTCACCAGTAATCACTGTTCCTGAATCCAGCCTGGAGAGGGAAGGAGATCCCACGGCTACCACACAGGGGACTGAACACTCACTGCGCTTTGTAGTAGGTCTCTATAGTCTCTATCAGCCCATGGGGTCTATGTGTCTTCTTCAGAGTCTTTTGAGCCGGCAAAGACACATGCCACAGCCAGTGCCCATCAAGGTGAGACCCTTCTGGTGCACAGAGTCAGCAAAATCCAAACAGGCCTCCTGACTTTCTGGCCGTTTGAGCGCTTCCAAGCCCAAGCACTGGCACAACGTTCTCACTCTCTCTTTGTTCTCCAGGGAACAGTGAGCTTCGGTTTGAGGTTACCTCAAAGAAAAAACACTCTGGTGTGTGATAAGCCTCTTTGGCCGCTGGCAGAACAAGGAGGGACTATCAAACCTGGGCTCCAATTAAACAAAGCCGGGCTTTCCTAGTGGGTTAGGCTAAACCACAGCCCTAGTTTTTGGTAAAAAGAAACCAGCTGAAACTCCAGCCCAACGCTGACACCTGGCACCTGGGAAACCTTCTAGGAGAATTATAAATCAGCAAGGAAGTCATTCTGGGGGATCTGCAGAACTAGGAAAGCAATTTCATAAGCATATACATTTCCAAGGGCACCTCTGTAAAAACAGCTCAATTTGAAATATTCATTTGCATCAGAATAGTCATGAATATTCAAATGTCAGCCAGTATTTCAGAACCATTGTCTATTCCTGCCGCTTTCGTCTTCCCCTTGAAAAGCAGATCACGGGTTTTCAAGAAAGGTGGGCTTGGCTAGTCTCTGCACTGCCATGCTCGGCAGGAAAGGGGATGATTGTTTTCTGTTTCTTTATACTAAAAAAAAAAAAGCTTCAGCTGGTGTTCAATCTTTGCTCTTTGTTCTGGCCAGGATAAGGATCATGCCAGAGATCTTGAATCTGGCCTAGGGATGCACTTCTCAAACTGCTGGGTAGAGCTTTCTGTTCAGAATCCTTGACATATTTTCCAATGTGCAGGTTTCTTAAAGAGAAAGTCCTTTCAGGATCACGATCCAGATCTGTGAAATTTGGGAAGCCTGAGATTTGGGAGACTCCTGTCATAGCACTCTGAATCTCTGCATTACTTTGGCCAAGCCACTTATCTGTTGCACCTTAATTAATACTTTAATATTTTTCACCTTAATTGGTCAAATAAAGACTCACATGTACCCATTCTCTTTTCTTTTGCCTCAATTTTACCAAACTAAGTAAGACAATACTGCATAAATGGACGTGATCTGAACTCCTCGGAGGAAAAAAGCAAAAGCTATGGTCGGGTTAGTGGTTGTATACCGAAGTTTTCATCCCAGAAAGCAATACAAGCTTACGACTCTCAAGGGATTATCTTAAACAGTTTTAGTGTTAAGAAACAAACACCCTTTTGAGAAGAGAGAGAGAGACTCACCAGTCTACCATGTGCTGAGATGACTGGCAGCTATTTTTATCTTCCTTTCCTAAAATTTGAATTCCCCAACGTTTCTTCCTTATGCTTCTGATAAACGGCTCAATAACAGGTGTACGGTGGGCTATTGAGAGAGATGAAGGAAGGCTGAACTGGCACAGCGTTAATAGGGGATTCATCCCTTTACCCCCACCACGTTCTGGTTGAAGTTCTTTTGATTGTCGCTTAAGCTCTGCCTAAATTGTTCAATTTAAGTGACAAAGTCTTGATGGTATCTCTTTAAGGCTGTCAGAGAAGCCAATGCTATGTCAATTCAAAAGTGAAGTCATGGTTACAAGAGTGCCTTCAGTGAAAAATGACAATGTAGGAAGCCTTAACTGTTCTCTTGCAATTATTTCCATATTCAATTTGCAAGCTAAGGATGAGTGCCTCCCCACCCACCGCATACCTCTGTGATCAGGCTGTGCTCTTTCTATTCACTCCTCCACATCCTCTGTGTTGGCCTCGGATCATTACATTTAGTCCCTGAATGTTGGTGCTGGGGAGGACTTTGGAGATGTTCTAGCCTAGCTATAGTGGAGGATCTGAGCATTCAAAAGATAGGATTGTTCAAAACAAATATTTTTATTAGCCAGGCATTTAAAAAAACAACAAAGCAAAACATGCATTGCTATTATAAGAGTAAAAAAGATCTGAATCAAAGGAAAAAGTCTGGGGACGAGGTAAATCAAGATAGGGATGGGCACACTGCCCCATGGATTGACGGAGGATAAACACCGCGACTTCCACGCTCCTCAGTGGGACAGTTTGCAGGTGTGTTCTGCATAGTCCCGGAAGTCCTCAGGGAAACTGACCTCTTGCTGCACACAGCATTAACCTGCTCATCAGTCCACGCCGTGCCAGCTTTCCTCCCTTCCCTGCTCCCTTCCCGGCTCGCTCACAGTGTTTTCTGAGATCACCTCCCAAATAAACTACTTGCACCCAATTCCTTGTCCCAAGGTCTCCTTTTGATAATGGGGAAGTTTCTACATAAAAAGGCATTCCTCTTAGGGGAATGGTTCTCAACCAGGGGTGATTTTGCACCCCACCCCCACCCCCACAGAGATATTTGACAAAATCTGGAAACATTTTTGTTGTCACAGCTAAAGGAGGGGGTGCTACTGGAATGTAATGGGTAGAGGCCAGGGATGCTGCTAAATATCTTACAAAGCATAGGACAGCTCCCTACAACAGAGAATTATCCAGTCCAAACTGTTAATAGTGTCAAGGGTAGGAGAGACTGCCTTAGAGTCCCTATTCCACTCATCTCATACCATCAGCTCAACCCATTACCTTACAAACCATATAAAGGTCCATTCTGGAGGATGAGCCCCCAGAGAGGAACCATCCAGGACATTTCAGCTCCTCCTCTATTGTAATAGTAGAAGAGTTATTTTCTGGGGTGTGGTGATAGCATGGCCCCTGAAGCTACAAACGTGAAAGTGTGGTGACATAGAAGGGGACAAGGGTAGCACTCAATTAGGGCAGCACGGAGCATGATTGGCAACCTCAGGGAATCACAGAGGTCCCACAGGCAAAGCATTAGGTCACACATGTTTGGGCAGGTCACTTCCCATTTAACCAACTGAAGTACAATTGAACATATGCATACAACATTCTAAAGTTATTTTGGGATTAGCTGTTATTTTTTAACTAAATTTATCTAAACTCCTAAAATAGTGCTAAATGTACCTAAATAGATCCCAGACATTCTAGGTAAATATAATATTCTAATGCAGCTCATTTTACAGATGAAGAAACCAAGATGAAGATACAGAATAAGGAAGCCATTCTTTGTCATACAACTAGCTGGGTGCTGAATCAAGACTAGAAAACGTATCTGAACTCCCATCCCATTACTCGCTCACCCAGGGGCATACAGGAGCATATGGGCGAGCCCAGTGTTTTATTGCTGGGAGGATTATATAAGCCCAGCAGATGGCTAACTCTGAAGCTAGCGGTTTTTCAAAATTCCCAAATCCTAAGAAGCATCAGTCTCATTGTGGTGAATTGTGCCCATTTTCTCTTGTACCTTCAAAAGGTAACCATAACAACACAAAACATATACACACACACATACATACACACACTATATTCCTTACCCTGGAAAACAAAATAGAAAGTTCAGCCTTAAAAAACTTTTAACATTCCAGGTGAAGGTCAAGAGAGAAAAGTGAAATCAACCTTATACTAAAAATCCTGAGGAATTCTATCTCCAATTTCTTAAGACGGTGCCATAGGTACCCAGAGAAAACAGCTAATAACCAACAAGAGCTCTTTAAAGAATCATACAATTTTACATTTGGGGAGGCTGGTAGTCTAACAGCCTTACTTTATAGGTGAGGAAACTGAGGCACAGGGAAGGTAAGTCCAGTCAGCAGGACTAGAACATTCCCTGCCCATTACTGTAGAATACTGCTGAAGCCATTTTTCTAATGTGGGTCTGATTTTAAAAACGATAGTCGCCAAATATCCATACAGTTCTAAGATTGAGTGTTCACGTGCAATCCTAGAGGCAAAAAAGAAGAGGTGGAATGAAACGTACTGCCTTACAGGGATTTCCGAGTTCTTTTCTTCTATAGTAATCTATAGTTTGAATCTTCTTTATGGTTCCATGAAGAAATAAATTCCTACCAAGTTCTAGATTATAAATTTGGGAGAATAGTTAGCATTTACTGGAAATGAAATAAACATGTGGTATGTAACCATATGGTCTTTGGTCATACTGGAGATAGGTGAGAACAGCTGGATTTCTGCAGCTCTGTTACTTTAATAGAATATCATCTTAAAGCAACTTTCTTTTTTAGATCATTGATATTTTTGTCAAATTTAGGAAAAATTCATATTTTGGGCTTTGGTTTAATTTTCCATTCTAACTAGATTGCACAGCACTTGAGTGCTAGAAACAGATCACATTTGTCTTCCTATCTCCAGTGCTTAGCACAATGCCTGGCACTTAGTAATTACTTAACATACCGTGCTGAGTGAATGAATGAACGAAAGTCAGTGGTTGCTTTAGAAAGCATTCTGCCTCTGTAGGAATTATTAGTAAATGCAAACCAGTTTATTTTTTACAAATGTGTTTGAATTTTCCCATCCTTATTTTTTTTTTTTTAGCAATCCTGTCAGTCTTAGGACATCTATTTTTTTACATTGATAATTCAAGGAAGGAATTATTGAAACAGAAGTTAGAATAGGAATATGAGTTACCATCTCAAAAATCATTCTTGTAGAAAGCCATCTTTAGCTATGAAATAAACACAGAAAGCAAGAATTATAAAGCTTGAGTGTTCTTTCCTAATCTTTACTTATTCTTTATTTCCCTATCTCTATTTATTTGCTATTTATTTATTTTTGATTGGTTCACTATAACTCCCAGTGGCAGTGTAGTGTGTGGTCATGAGCTGGGACTTTGGAATCAGGCAGACATAAAATCAAGTTCCAGGCCTGCCACTTTCCAGCCATGTGACCTTGGAAAAGTTATTTCCCTTCTCTGTGCCTGGATTTTCCTATCAATATAGTAGTACTCATCTCATAAGACCATTGGGAAGATCAAATGAGAAATACCCATAAAGTTTCTGGCATGCACTAGGTGCCCACTAAATGTTAGACAAATAAAAAATCAACTCTCCATCTACTTGTAATTACCCTGCTCTTTTACCATCAAAATGCATTACAGACCTTGGTTAGGTCTATTTGTTATCTACTGTGGTATAAAAAAACTACCCCAAAACTTAGTCGCTCAAAACAATAAGAATGTATTATTTTTTATGACTGTGAATTGACTGGGTGGTTCTTCTGTTGGTCTTACCCAGGCTCACTTCTGGAAGGTCAGCTAAGCTGCTGAGCCTCTCTGTGTGGTCTTTCATCTGAGCTCCTTCATGACATAGTGGCCACAGGGCAGTGTTCCAAATGAGCACAGGCAGAAGCTGCACAGTCTCTTGAGGCTCAGGCTCCAGAGTGTGCACAGCACCACTTCCCACACGTTCTGTTGGTCAAAGCTAGTTGCAGGGCCAGCCCAGTTTTAAGAGGGTGTAGATTCCACCTCTGGATGGAGGAGCAGCAAAGTCACATTGCAACGGCCCATGCGTCCTGGTATGGGATAACTGTACTCACAACACAATCGACCACAGTGTCCCTCCCGCTTGCCTCATGCACATTTTCTTCAATTGTGCCTTCCTAATCTTCCATTGTCACTTCACAAATCTAGTCATTGCATGAGGTAAAAATACCTTAGTCACATAGCCAGTGACTGCTGGAGAATCACGCAGAAAGTCAATGAACGAAGATCTTGTGCCCAAAGTAGAGCAGACTCTGAAATCTGGGACAAATTCAGAAAGAACCATTTTCCAAGAAAGAAGCTTAATAAGAAGCCATATGCCATGATTGGGGCCATCTTTTTTCCCTGAAATAATTAATCCAAAGTGTGAGTTTGGAGCTATTTAACTTACAGTTAGGTTATCTCAATCCTGAACACAGATTATCTCAGCCTCGGCATGTGGCAGCTTTGGGAATGTGCCACTCAGATCTCCCTTAAGAGAGGACTTACGAGGATGAAGGACACTAGCCAACAGGCTTGGGACTCACTAGTATTCTCACTGAGGCCATGGTCTCCTTGGGCTGCCTCTAGGCAATGACCGGGCATGGTGGAAGTAGCAGAGCCTGGACATTTCTGTTCTGGGGTTGCCCAAAGGCCTGGCTTAGATTTTCTTGGAGCTGAACTTTTTATGCCTTATTTAAGAAATCCTTTCTTTCCCTCGATGTCAGAAAAATATTAATCTGTATTTTTTGACTAATAATTTTAAGGTTTTGCTTTTATAATGAAAGACTTCTATTCATTCGGAGTTATTTGGGGGGATAGTGTGAGGTAGGAGTCCAGTTTCATTTTTATCCTTGTGGACAAGCATATTCTTAGCTCCACTTACCATGGAGTCCCTCCTCTGCCCACTGCCAAGCCTCTGCTATTATATATAAAACTTCTATATGTTCTTAGGTCTGTTTTAGAGCTCTCCGTTACATCACACTGGTTAGTTCATCTACTGTTGTGCCAGAACCACAGGGTCTTAATTACAACAGCTTTGTAAAAAGTCGGGTTATCAACAGAATAAGTCTCCCCTTCTTACACTCCTTCAGAAATGCCTTCACTATCTGTGTCCACTTACACTTCCAGATCAATTTTAGAATAAGCCTCTAGTTCTATGAAAAACCCTGTTGATGTTTTGCTTGGAATTGCATTGCACTACAGCTCAACTTGGGGAGATTTAACTTTCTCCCTCCCTCCCTTTCTTCTCCTGGCATTAGATGCCCAGCTGCCCACTGTTCTGCATCCAGATGTGGGGAACCAATGAACCCTTATATAGACCCTCAATTAATTTCTGTCTTTCAGCCTCCTTTCTTACTCTCATGTCTTCTGATTCTGAGTCTCCAGACTCTGAATCAGTTCTAGAGATCAATTCTCTTCTTTACTGTACCTTAGAGGTTATTTTTATTTTTCATTTATAACCTTAAAATTTTTCTATGATGAATATGCATTATTGTTGCAATAAAACAAACAAAATTACTAACTCATTTTAGTACCAACTCCAAGTCCAAAAATCAACTTTCCTAGTAACTTCACCAACAGGTCAGCATGTACATGGCCAGGGTGCTCTCCCAGGTCAATGGCAGACTTTGGGGAACAGCCACACTTATTGGCCTGACGCCCCTTGTCATCAGAATCTTTCTCAACACAGGCAACCACTGCTAATTTATCAAAGTGTGAGAGAAAACCTTTTTGCCATTCAGGACATGATGATGATTTACTCTTCCTTTTAGGTTGATAGTCTATGAAAAAATTCTGAGTAAGACAGTCCAGGATACCGGAAAGAGCACTGTTCACGGAGCAAGACGTCCCACTGTGCAGCTCTGGCTCTGCCACCCCATACAGAATTTTTCTCTCAGAATAGCCATTTGCCTCATCCTGAAGCTTCCTCTTTTGTGAAATCAGGATGCTGACTTAAGTGCTATCTGAGGCCCCTACCTCCTGCTGTAGCACTTGATGTGATCCTAAATTCCATTTATTCCCCATGCACTTGACACAGGCAAAAAAAAAAAAAAAAAAAGAAAAAGAAAAACCAGTAATGATAACAACGCCACATATCAAAGACCTCCTCTGCATTAAGCATTGTGCTCAGCACTTTACATGTATTATTATTCCATTTACTGCAACAGTATCTCATAATGGTTATGTTCTCTCCATTTTATAGTTGAGGAAACTAAGGATTAGAGAGGGAAAGTAACTTGGCTGAAGCCATCCAGGATGTCAGCAGATGCAGATGTGAACCCAAATCTGACCATGGCAAATTTGGGCAAATGTGGCAGAGAACAGAGCTGCCTGTGTTCTGCCCACACCACATGGCACTTATTGCTCCCACGCATTCTACTGCAAGTGTCAGCCACTCTCCTCTTGAGGGCTTTCTCTCATTCCAGTGGGGCTGGCTAGAAGTTCCAGAAGGAGAGGGGAGTTAATGCCCTTAGAATCAGCTCTCATGTAATGACAGATGTGAGTTGAAAGGTACATTCCCCAACTCCCTCACTTCTTAGCTGGGATGACTTTGAGGCATGTTTTTCTCTTCCCTGCCTCACTGTCTCTCTTCCCTATCTTTGCTTCCTGGGATCACCCCCCAAAATTCCTTGTACTCAGATTCTTGTGTCAGGGTCTTTTTCCTGGGACTTAAACCGAGACAATCCTGCACTAGGCTGCCATAAAAACTGGACAGAATTGTTCTAGAAAAATACGTTTAAATTTTTTCAGTTTCTACTGAGTTCCTTTGAGTTTGAAGTATATATGCCACTTATGTCAAAGTCTATATCCCTTGAGAGAGAGAGTTAGAGGCAGCTGGGGTTTATAGAAGCCATGTGGCTTCAGAGAGTTCAGCCATCTCCTTACTCTGTGCCCACAGACAAGTGTGGAACCTCCAGAGGCCTACTCTCAATTTGTAAACAGAGAGCTCTATGATTCTGACTCTAAGATTTCAGATCTTGGACTCAGTATAATCCAGCATGGATTGGCTGGTCCACAGTTAAGGCTGGAATACATAACTTTATGCAGCTGACATCTTTGCCCAAGAGAAATAAAGGCCCAGACACAGCAAGCATGAAAAGGTGAAAGCACAATACTAAACAAGGAAATAAGATGGATAGAGATAAAGGGCTGTGCAGTCTTAGGTGAAAATGTTAATTACAATGCAGCCTCTTGGAGAAAGATGGAACGTAAATTCCACAAACTACAATGTGCCCAGGGCTAAATATGCAGGCATTATGATGATTTACAAAAACCCATCATATTCAATTATAGCTCTGAGATGTTTCTTTTCATCTACACAAGACTTTTACACATTTAATAAACCCTTTTTATTTTATTATTATTATTTTTTTGTCCTTTTTTTTTTGAGACCGGCCGCACCGCGCTCAGCCAGTGAGCTCACTGGCCATCCCTCTATAGGATCCGAACCCGCGGCAGGAGCGCTGCCGCGCACCCAGCGCCGCATTCTCCCGAGTGCGCCACGGGCTCGGCCCTTTTAAATATTATTTTTAAATTTTTATTTATTTACTTTTATTGGTTATGAATATTCATGGGATACAAAGCTGACTGTCACTACTTGTGCCCAAGATGTCATGGCCAGATCAATACTAGCAGCACGCCCATTACCACAAGTCGAGATTATTCCCCATGTCCCCCACCTAATTAGTTCCCTACCTTCCTCTCCCTCACCCCTACCCCCACTCCACTCTGCACCCTAGGTATGTTCTCTCCCTCTGCAAGTCCAATGCACCCCTGTGGTCATTCCTTCCATCTGGCTTTCTCTCTTATCTCCCACTTATGAGTGAGGACATGAGGTATGTTTCCCACTGTGCGTGGCTTATTTCTCTCAACGTAAATTTCTCCAAGCTCATCCATGTTGTTACAAATGGAAGAATTTCATTCTTTTTTATGGCTGAGTAGTATCCTAAATGTCCATGACTGGATAAGAAAAATGTGGTATATAATAGCCTCTTTTTACAATAATATCATTTTTTAGTTGCAGAGGCTTTACTGAATGCCACATCCTCCAGCTCTATCTTGGTAGTGGTTGTTTGTGGGATCAGCTGTAATAATTCCTGCTATTTTATTCAAGGATTTGCAAAGAGGAAAAGATTCCTAGTAAAACTTGAAAACAAAGCAAAGAAAGCATCCCATGTGACTTTTCTTCCCTGAGGTTCTCTGTGACTCCCTGCCTGCCATCAAGCTTGGGCTTCAATGTTAATTCTTCCATCTGCTTTGGCTGCAGGTAATTTGGAGACACTGACATCATCAGACCATCTGTTCAGTAAAACCACAGCAATGCTTTCCTCCTGAGTTGTTTATGCCTTGACAGCTACTTTGGGCTATTTTCAATATACTCTGGGCAGAGACTAAATTGTGTTCCAAACAGTCCCTTAGCATTGCATCAAAGCATAAGGACTGAAGTTAATTCTGTTTGTAATTATAAAAAAAAAAATCATATGCAATTAGAATTATTAAATCTAATGATTAATCCCAAGACAAGGAAAAGCAAATAGTTAGCATATGACTGGTCATACAAAGTAATTTTTTTCTTCCTGATGACTTCTGACAGTCTCAGTTTGTCCAATTTGATCATTTCGGCTGTGCCCAGGGCCTGGCACAACGGAAGTGCTACGTAAATTGTGTAGGATGAATGATCAGTATTTCCTTTCTCTAAGGCACTTTTGAATATAATGCATATATATTTTCACTCCAGTCAGCTGTCTTCCTGTGCCCAGGAAGAACTGGCAGTTAACTTTCACTTCCTCCTCCACGGGGACTTGAGAGGCCTTGGTAAGTCCTCCAAGGCTCTGCAGAGGAAATGGAGGTTTCATCATTTCAGTACCCAAAGAGACCCGATTACATTTTTTTGAAGGGTCAGAGATGCCTTTAGAACAGAATTAATATTCCTTTCAAATCCCTACAATGTAAAACTGATAACAAATATTAAACCAAAAGCAAAATAGACTCGGATTCAGGACTCATGTTAATACAAATCATGAAAAGTGAATCTATTTCTTGAAATAGATCTTGAGAGACAATCTATAATTGAACTGTATAACCATCATGTCTCACAGGTGATTTTACATCATAGTGCTTTGTGTGTGCTATGTTACATGAGTATTGTGAGATCCCTTGCTTTGCCTGGATGCTAATTTCAATTTCCCTATTTAAGAAACCTCCTTCCATTTTCATCCTTTCCTTCTCCACTTCTTCAATCCCTTCCACACTAATTCATTCCTAAGTCTTGCTGAATTAAGCTTCTAAGAATAGCTCCCCCAGCTAACACAAAACAGATATGGAGTGTAAGTAAACAGTCAATCTTTGTTCTTTGAAGTCACTGAGATTTTAGGATTGTTTGTTACTGCAGCATATCTTAGCCTACCCTGACATACACCAATAAATGTCCACTTTTGGCAGACAGATATGGAGTGTAAGTAAACAGTCAATCTTTGTTCTTTGAAGTCACTGAGATTTTAGGATTATTTGTTACTGCAGCATATCTTAGCCTACCCTGACATACACCAATAAATGTCCACTTTTGGCNTCAGGACTCATGTTAATACAAATCATGAAAAGTGAATCTATTTCTTGAAATAGATCTTGAGAGACAATCTATAATTGAACTGTATAACCATCATGTCTCACAGCTGATTTTACATCATAGTGCTTTGTGTGTGCTATGTTACCTGAGTATTCTGAGATCCCTTGCTTTGCCTGGATGCTAATTTCAATTTCCCTATTTAAGAAACCTCCTTCCATTTTCATCCTTTCCTTCTCCACTTCTTCAATCCCTTCCACACTAATTCATTCCTAAGTCTTGCTGAATTAAGCTTCTAAGAATAGCTCCCCCAGCTAACACAAACCAGATATGGAGTGTAAGTAAACAGTCAATCTTTGTTCTTTGAAGTCACTGAGATTTTAGGATTATTTGTTACTGCAGCATATCTTAGCCTACCCTGACATACACCAATAAATGTCCACTTTTGGCAATGCTTTTGGCATTGGCCACAATATAAATCCCTACTAGAGACAAAATAAAACATTTTGAGATAAATAAAACTTAAAATAAGCTAAAGTTGTAAGATATTTTCTTATCTATTTTTTAAAATCAACCATCAAAACTGACCCATTTTCTTGACAAATCTTTGATGTCAACTTCTAGAAATGTTAGTAGAAAACCTGTTTGCAGTCAAATTAACTATTGAAGAGAAATTCTAAAAATTATTTTGTTTAAAGCCCTGCATTTCTTTCCACTTTCCATAATGACTCTGAGTGTTCTAAATAATCTGGTTCAAGTAACATTTATTGAATACTCTTGACACGCCACTCAGTGTGCTAGTGTGCAAACAGCAATAACACAAAGACCATGCCCTTCAGGTGCTCATGGTCTGGAAGAGGAGAGAGGCACATAAACAAAGAATTAGTTAATATCTGTGACTCAGTTTTCTTACTATTAAATGGGGATAATAACTGTACCTGCCCCTTGAGTTGTTGTGAAGGTCGTAAAGCAGAAACATACGATTTGCTTAAGACATGCTAGAGTAACAAATATGGAGTAATTGGGGCCATTATGAAGGAACTCATAAAGTGTCATGTGGGCACCTGTAAGGAAGGAATTAATTAGGGGATCGTAGGTGTAGCATACACTCCACATCCCATCAGTTTCTTACCCCATTAGTCCACCATGAGTTCACCTGAAGCTGCAGTGGACATTTTCTAGGCACGCTGACAGCTTCCCTCCTCAAGCCCTGAGCCCTCCTGTTTCTGTGCTTTCTGTGGCACCAGTGTGGCTCTTGCTCACCTTGTACTTGGGACAGCCTGGAAGTACTGGGGATTTACCACCCACAGAGGCAACTCTCAACCAATGTGGAATAGAGTTGGAAGGTAAATACCCAGCTTCCTTGTCCCATGGTGGGACAATTCCAAGGCATATTTTACAAAGCCCATTAGAGGGCTCCAGCAGGACTGAGCCCCAACTGCACACAGCAGTAACCCACTGACTAATGCACACCCCATTGGTTTTCTTTCTTCCCATCTCTTTCCCCACTCCCTTCCCTGTGCTGAACAAACTATCTGTGCCCTTGTAACAGTTTTCTGTTTGGGTTTTTTTTTTTTTTTTTGGCAGCTGGCCGGCACAGGGATTGAACCCTGGACCTTGGTGTTATCAGCACCATGCTTTAACCAACTGAGCTAACTGGCCAGCCCCAAGTTTTGCTTTTGAGGATCCTCAAACTCTAAGACACTGGAGCTGGGGAAGGAAAAGTGGGAAAAGGAAACTACAAGAAAAAAGTGACACTTGAGGGCCGGCCCGGTGGCGCACTGCTACAGTGTGCCGCTTGGGAAGCGCAGCGGCGCTCCCACCGAGGGTTCGGATCCCGCATGCAGACCGGCCACTC
>NW_007728236.1:384550-390828 GCF_000696425.1 Galeopterus variegatus
CACTTGAAGTTTTTGGTATAAGTTTTGTCTTCTACCTCCCCATATTTTCCCTTTGGTTTTTGCCCTGGTTTTATGGGTCCTGGGTTTTTAAAAAAATTGCAGTAAAATATACATGACATAAAATTGGCCATTTTAGCTATTTTCAAGTGTACCATTTAGTGGTATTAAGTACATATACATTGCTGTGCATTGTTCATGTTTTTAATTTTAACATTGTGTGTATTGTTCATGTTTTTAATTTTCTGTACATTACAATATCTTCAAAACTTTTCAGGCTGGGAAGAGACTGCCCCTCCTGTGGATAGCTAATTCTTAAAGATGGCAAAGGGCTCAGCAGGGAACCTGTCTTTGATATCCATACATATTAACCAATCCAGCACCATCCTCCTCTATCAGGCCCACACACTCAGGACATAAGATGACTTTGCATTAAGCATCCCAGGGCCAGGTATCAGGCATCTAGGGACACCCCCTATAGCTTGGAGGCCATGGAAATTATGCAGACTAGCCAATCCTAAACTGTTTACTTTGCCCTGCCTTTCCTACGAAACTCCAGCAAAGAGTGACCCAGGCTTTTCTCTCCCTACTGCTCTTCTGCATCCCGACTTATGCTGGTGCTTTTCCATGTGGCCCTGCCTGGTGTGTTGTGTCTTTGAGGTCCTGAGCCTCTCCTGTATTTCCTCTTGTGAATGTGCTTCACTGGCTATAACATAAAAGAACACAGAATAGTGACCATCCCCACCATCATCTCCAGGAATGTTTTTCATCATCCCAAACTGAAACTCTGTACCCATTAAATAATAACTCCACCTTCGCCTCTCCCTGCAGCCGATCCTGGGTTTTCAATTAAAGGCTGACACAAAGGATATAAAGCAATTAATTAATAATGTGTGAGTGGTATTCTGGAATTCTGTTTCAGAGGCTAGTAGAATTTACACATGTTTTTGCATACACTGCTAATATATTTGTTATGCAAAAAACACCAAGTGCTAATCTAAACGAATCAAGCGAGTTTTAATTCCCTAGGGCAGGCTCTCTCTGGAGGGCTTGGCTAAGAGTGTAGAGTTTGTTGTGACACAAAGTGGCATGGATGAGAATTAATGTTATTCTAGTGTTGTCTTGTATAGAAGCCGCCTCCCACGGAAAACATCTTGGCACAGAACAGGTACTGTTTGTTTGAGCTACTTCCTGTCTTTAACACAGTTACAAAGTGGGTTCAGAATTTTAGAGCAAATGAGGAATTTACTTGGCTGATCATTGGAATCACCTGAGGAGCTTTAAAAATATTGATGTCTCGCTTCCTCCCTCAGAGACTCTAACTTAATTAGGCCGGGCTCAGACATGAGTGCCAGGGTTTTTAAAAGCCCCCAACGTGATTCTAATGTGCAGCCAAGGCTGGGAACCACCGCTTTAGAACCTTACCTAAAACCTGAAATAGTTCAAAATTATTCACTTATTATGCTCAAAAACAAAAGTCCCACTTAGGCCTGGTCAATCAAACAAATGATTTTGAACTTCCAGAATTCATTTCCTGATCATTAACATACAATCTGATTTTCCTTTGGAAATTGAATCCCATGGAGATAACAGCTAATGTTTATTAAACACCTACTGTGTGTTAGGCATGTTGCTAAGCAATTTATAAATCTTATTCTGTTTAATTCTTGCACAACCCTACAGAGTATTATTATTCTTGTTTTACAGAGGAGGAAACC
Source organism: Galeopterus variegatus (assembly GCF_000696425.1). Lineage (NCBI taxonomy): Eukaryota > Metazoa > Chordata > Mammalia > Dermoptera > Cynocephalidae > Galeopterus > Galeopterus variegatus. The sequence continues at coordinate 386,266 of NW_007728236.1, forward strand.
AAGGCTTAGAAGATTAGTTATCTTCTCCAAGATCACACTCCAAGATCACATGGTTCCCCAAGTAGGGAAACCATGGAGTCAAGCTGAAGCAGTGGGACACCAAACTTTACTTTTAGCCACTACATACTCTGCTTCCATCCGTATAAAAAGCCCATGTTGTAAAGTTTCACATGAAATTCACAACTGGCTGGCTGAATTATGGATTTGTAGGCGACTTCTCTTCAAAGGTGTGACAAAGGTTGATGAATATCACTACTCCTGTTTATGGATTGAAAATCTGTGGCTGTTCCTAAGTAGCTAGTTGGCTTTCCTGGGGCTTCTTTTTCCTTCATACTTTCCCACAGCTAAATCGCAGGCATAGATTGTTATATGTTTATCTGCCTTTTAAAAGACATTAGGGTGTTCTGGCTATAGGCTCTGCATAATTCATTCTTTTTTTTTTTTTTCCTTTTTGTCTTTTTTACTGGCCGGTATCGGGATCGCAACCCTCAGTGCTGCGCCCGCGCCACGCTCAGCCAGTGAGCGGGAACCGGTCACCACATGGGATCCGAACCCTCGGCGGGAGCGCCGCCGCACTCTCAAGCAGCGCACTCTCCAGTGCGCCACCAGGCCGGCCCAATTCATTCTTTTTAAAAAAACTTTTTTGGGGGAGATTACTTTCCAAATGTATGGTGCTTTAAAGAAACTCTTTCCCCCAGATCACAGGTGCTTTGTGGTGGAGGAAAACAGGAGCCTATTTCCCTTCGGAAGGAAAAACTGGGGCATGGGTATGGTTCCAGGACTAGAGTAGCTTTCCTTTGTGCTTCTCAGAATTGAAATAAAGATGAGCCAACAAAAATGGTAAGGATTAGAGCTCTGAGCCGATATATTCCAGGATGATGGCTCTTAACCCTTTGAGAAAATGATGGACTCTATGAACCATCTACCTAGGACTCATATAAACACAACATTTTACAAATGATTTCCATGAAAGAGATCCACATACTCTCCATGGAGCATAGGTTAAAAACCCTGGTCTAAAGGAAGTTTCAGCCTTCCCTAAATGTACTTTCCCTATCCCTGGGCCCTTCCAATAACATATATGCAGGGTTCATAAGTCTAGTATTCTATTACGACCAATTTTAGGCAGCAAAATATTCTCAGAAAAATGGAGCTTGATATAACCTTAAGGATATAAACTGAGGCACAGCAGACTCGAGCGCTAGATAAGGATGGGAAGTGGTGGTCAGAAACTTCAAAATAGTGGACAGCAGAAGCCAACCAACTGGGTCTTAAGCCTCCAGTTGGAATGAGACCTGTTGATTGCCTTCCTGAAACACTATGTCTCACCATTTCTATTTAAAAACGAACAAAAACACAAAACCCTAATACTCTTGTGGGCTCTTGACTTGCCAAAGAAGAAATGCTACCCACAAAAGCTGTTTTTCTTTAAGCTGAGGACCTGGTCTAAACCATCTGAAACAGCAGTGAGGTTCCACTTGACCAAGTGTGTAGACATAACACACAAATTCTCTTCTGAGAAAAGGGCTTTGGTTCTTGCTGTCTAAAATTTAAAAACTAGTATAATTGTGTCTTTATTCACATCGCCATTTCAAAAAATCACACGGCAAAGGAAAAGGTGTCGAGTGAAAATACTCATATAGAGGAACTTTCTCTTAAAAGTTAAAAAGGTAACGTGTATTAAAACCATCTCAACAATTCCCAAACACATCATTACTGATGCTTGAATGATAAAGGGCCCTCCAGTTGTTCATGGACATTAACGTAAAATATCACCAGGCAAAGTTCATTGTGGTTATGCATAGATACTTCTGGATTTCTCTTTCATCCCTACAGAATTATTTTATATACATTTAGTTGGCCAATTTCATACCAATTTTTCAACCCCCATTCATGTTACATTTTATATTGAGTACCAAGAATAAACAGGAAATTCCAGTACTGTTTACTTGAGTTTGTTCTGGATTGCAAAGATCAGATTTCCACTAATCACATTTACCTAGAAATTATAATCCTTTAGAATTTCTAACGATGAAGACATTTTTAGAATGAATCAATGGTTCATGCTTGAGATTTTCGAACGGAATAAAATGCATACGCACTTTATCCTAATGGCATGTGGAAAAGTTTAAAATGACCAGAAGCTATCCACAATTAGTAAAGTGGTCAGAAAGTGGCTTGATATGGGTTGGAAATTAAGACATAAACAGTATCAGAGGCAAGAATGAAAGTCTCATATATTTCCTGTGTTCTGTTCCATTTCAGGAAGAAAAGTTACTTTCTATCTCTGTGAAGTGATGACAACGGCTGATTAACATAAGAAGGAATTTATTAATTTATACAGTATCCCTTTAGTGAATAAATAGTTTGGAATATGTTGCTGGTCACATGCATGATTTCATATTGAATGGCCAAAATAATGTCATTTCCCAAATACCACATGCTTTTTTTTTTTTTTAATCACTTAAGAATACATCTTAGAAATTGCCCCATATCAGTTCAGAGAGAGTTTCCTGGCACTTTATTTTTACAGTTGCATGGTACTCCACTGTGCCTATCTCATGGTCTATTCAACTACTCTTTTATGAAGGGGTGTTATGGACTAAATTATGTCACCCCAAAATTTATACACTGAAGCCTTAGCCCCCAGTGTCTAAGAATGTGACTGTATTTGGAGATAGGACCTTCACAGAGGTAATTAAGGTTAAATGAGGTCATAAGGGTGGGGTCATAATCCAGTATTACTGGTTTCCTCGTAAGAAGAGGAAGAGACACCAGAGGAAAGGCCATGTGAGGGCACAGCAAGAAGGACGTCTTCAAGCCAAGGAGAGAGGTCTCAGGAGACACCAATCCTCCTGATACCTTGATCTTGGACCTCCATCCTCCAGAACTGTGAGAAAATAAATTTGTGCTGTTGAAGCCACCCAGTCTGTGGTATTTTGTTGTGGCAGCCCCAGCTGACTAATACAATGGATACTTGGGTTGTTTCCAACATTTTTAGTATTATAATTAGTGCTGTAATGAATAATATTGTAAAATGTTGTTTCATATTTTTGGAAATGCATTCTCAGGATAAAAACTCAAAGTGGAATTGTTGGATCAAAGGCTAAATGCATAGGTATGCTGATTTTGTTAGATATTGAGAAATTCCCCTCCACAGGGATTTGACCACTTTGCAATCCCAACACTAATATATTCTAGTGCCTGATTCCCCCACAGTCTTATCAACAAACTGCGTTGCTAAAATTCTTAATTTTCACTAATCTAACACATGAAATGGCATTTAATTATGGTGTTAGTTTGCATTTCTTTTAAGTTGAGCATTTTTTCAAAATTTAAGGGCCATCAGTAAATCTTCTGTAAACTGTCTGCCCATATCATTTGCCCATATTTCTACTGGATTTCTACTTTCTTTTTCCTCTGTTTTTAAGAGCTTTTTATACATATGTATGTATATAAATCAATGAGGAAGAATTCTCTTTGTCAGTAATATATGTNCTTTTTTTTTTTTTAATCACTTAAGAAATGTTTTATGTGTACCAATGGAAGATTTTATGTGAGGGGTAACCTCGTTATTTCTTAATTTAGACCAACATTTACATTAGTCAATCTCCTAAAATCTCGGTCTCAGCTTTTTATATCATAGGTCTGTGGGGAAGGAAAAGAGAACTGCAAACTTGGCCCCACCTCGGCCCACTTGTGCTGACATGGGAAAAAAAAGGTCTTCATTGTTTCATTTTTAAAGCTGACAATTAAGAGGCAACGTGGTCAAGCTATTTGTAACATCTTCACAATTCTGTTATGAAAGTTTGGATTCATCTTCTCATATGTTACCCCTGAAATGAGTATGTTCTCTTCCATAGTACTGTGGTTAAGTTCATAGGCTCAGTGGTTAAACTTCCTAGCTTTGAATCCCAGCCCCACCACCCACTAGCTGTGGTGTGTACCCAGGATAAGCTATTTGCCTCATCTATACAATGGGAATTTTAGTACAATCTGTTTTATAGGTTGCTGTGAAGATAATGCATTGATGTATGTACAAATTAGCACTCAAACATGTTAGCCATTTTGGTGTTGATAATAATGATATATGCAGTTAAACTTGACTTCATTTCAGGGCGCTGGGCATTTTTTACATTTTGATAGCTTCACTTCCCAAACTTTGGAAGCCCTAGCTGGCAAACTTGGAGGAAGCAGTAATTCCAGCCTGCCCACACCCTAGGACAACAGCTGACATTAGTAGTTCCAGGTTTCCTAATTCCTCCACTCCTTCCTCTCCCCACTACTGGACTGCTATAGAATAGACTAGTGTCCCACTGAGAATAGCTGTGAATTCTCCTCCTAGTTGACCTGTGGTTTGGTCTACTTTTGAGAAACACAGAAAGCAGCTCTATTATCTTGAGGAAAGAATGAGCAGAATTAGGGTGGATTACTACTATTTCCTGAGATACAAGAATGAAAATTCATTGGAATATCTCACTAATAATTATTTCATATTGATTACATTTTGAATTGATAATGTTTTGGATATATTAAATTAAATATATAATTAAAATTAAATTT
>NW_007728236.1:391828-395972 GCF_000696425.1 Galeopterus variegatus
CTGGGCATTTTTTACATTTTGATAGCTTCACTTCCCAAACTTTGGAAGCCCTAGCTGGCAAACTTGGAGGAAGCAGTAATTCCAGCCTGCCCACACCCTAGGACAACAGCTGACATTAGTAGTTCCAGGTTTCCTAATTCCTCCACTCCTTCCTCTCCCCACTACTGGACTGCTATAGAATAGACTAGTGTCCCACTGAGAATAGCTGTGAATTCTCCTCCTAGTTGACCTGTGGTTTGGTCTACTTTTGAGAAACACAGAAAGCAGCTCTATTATCTTGAGGAAAGAATGAGCAGAATTAGGGTGGATTACTACTATTTCCTGAGATACAAGAATGAAAATTCATTGGAATATCTCACTAATAATTATTTCATATTGATTACATTTTGAATTGATAATGTTTTGGATATATTAAATTAAATATATAATTAAAATTAAATTTATCTTTTTTTTTTTTTTACTTTTTGTTATGTGGCTACTAGAAAATTTATAGTTCCATATGAGCTCACATTTGTGTCTCACATTGGATTTCTATTAAACAATGTGCACTTGTTAGAGACGTAAGAGAATTTCTGAAGACAACTACTAGCCTTTGCTTTATCTAATAGTGCACCCTGTTAGGACATGTGAGCACGATTCCTTATTAAGACATGACACGATACGTCAAGTTTCTGTTTTGTGTCTAGTAGGTTATCTATGGTTTATCTGGACGTGGCGTCATGGTAGTCCCATGGCAGGCAGTCAGTTTGGCTGGCTTTATAATTATGTTCATACTAGCATTTTTGTCCTGCTCATTGGGAATCTTTGCCACGGCTATATGCAGAGGCAAACCTAGAAAATATTTGCAGATAGTGTCGATGTTAAGAGGTGGCCTGGGGGAGCTAAAGCCTCCTTATGATTTTCCTCTGGCCCTCCTCAGCCATAAACAGGCAATCTAAATAAAAACCCAGCTTCAAAGCAAACCTCCTACTACCCTAACTCCTTCTAACCAGAACTCTAGCTCTAAGCCCCTTCCATTTGGCAACTCAGGAGCTGCCCCTGGCCAAATAATGGCAGTGATGGTGCTCTCATGATTAAATGCAAATTTATGTGAAAACAGGGCAACCTGTTGAAAATCACTGTCTTTATTTTTTAAAATACTGTTTATGCAGGGGGTCAGTCATGGCCAGAGGGGAAACCTGCCTCATCTCCTCACCTCCGGTGTATGGTCAGCCTGAGTCCATTCCCAGGCTATTTAAGCTGGAGGTGAGGGATATTTTTATATATACACTCTCAAATAAAACTCCAAGAACCAACATCTTAATTCCCAACAGCCTAAGACAGGTACTCCTTAACCTTTCTGTTGCACTAACTCTCCTGCTCAAGTCGGAGTGGGAGCTGCAGTCCTAAATCCTATAGTCCTAAGCAGGTACTTTGACATACTCCATCTCATTCCCCTAAAGTGTAACTGACCAACTTAACAGCTTCTGCCCTGACAGCATGTGGTGGAGAGGACAAAGGGGACCAGGAAGAAGAGAACATAGCTGGAAAAAAAAAAAGGGAGTTCATTGGGGTGGGGAAATCATATCCAGGCTTTTAGGACCCTGTGTCCTTTCCCAGTCCTGAAGACGAGCAGATGAAGATAATAGAAGCAGTGATGGAGGTGGAAGGAGGATAATGTTACTTCTTCCCCAGCTTCTACAGGCCAGATCTACTGATGCCAGGCACTGTCCATCTTTTTCTTTTCTCCAAGACTGTGGCAGGTGGGAGTCACTGCCAACTGCTTATTCCCTGCAGGGTCAGTTTTGTTTTTCTGTAGATTAGGAAGTAGAGTTGCCCAAACTCCCAGTTCCTAGCCCTCTGTAAGAGGCCAGCACAATTTTCAGGCAATCCCATGTTCTGCTACCACACTACACCTTAGGAGGCTCGAACTCACAGCATCATAGAGCTAACTGCTGAGGTTACCCCAAAGCAGGGCAGCACCCATGCCAGAACCTGGGCTCCCGTCCTGCAGTTCCCCAGGCAGCCCACTCTCCCTCCCTGAGATGGATCAAACATTTCTGCATGTGGCTTTGTGCTCATAAAATGCATAAGCTTATAAGATGAAGAGCACCTGTATGTATTTCTGACAGTGACATCAAGAGGATATCTTGCAAGAGGTTACAAATGCCTCCACTGGAGAGATCTCAAAAGCTTAGCAAGGGGTTCCTCCAAGCAATTGTCCTTTCTTCTAATTATCACTATGGATGTATGAGTTTTCATGGCTACAAAGAGTTACACTCAAATATATAAATTGGGAAACCTACAAACTAGATGTTTGTTGAACTTTTAGGACAACTTATGAATGCTTTAAACTGCACCAGTTTCCCTTCTCATCCAGGACCATTTTCTTCTTTTGGCAGCTGGCCAGTACAGGGATCCCAAGCCTTGACCCTGGTGTTATAAGGCAGCAATCTAACCAACTTTGCTAAATGGCCAGCCTATTGGGACCATTGTCCGTGGCAGCCGGAATGCTGCGGGTTGGGCACTACATTTTGCCCTGGCAGAAACAGAAGGCAGAAGCACGGAGAACTAGCATCAGTGGGTGGGAGGTACAGGGCTGCAAACTGAGTCAGGTCAAGAATAATCAGGTCGTAACAATGAAAAACATCTTAGGGTGGAAGGGGCTGCCTCCTCCTCAGTTACTAAGCCCAGCCAGTTAACAGCCGGAAGGGACAATGTCCAGGGGCTTTTGGCTGTAGGATGGAGGGCTGAGCTGGCTTAGCAGAGGGCCAAGGCTCCCTTTCAGGGGGACTGCATTACTCGTGAGAAACACTGGCATGGCGACGCCCATACGCCAGCACCGAGGGGAGGAAGGAAGTGGGGTAAAGGTGACACGCTAGACGGGGAGGCTGTAGATCTTTACAAACTAGAACATATATTTTTACAAGCTGCAAAAAGTTTCCAACTTGTAAGAATACGTAGGGCGGTGGGAAGGGTGGGGTGAGAGGAGAGTGTGAGAAGGCCGCGCAGATCTGGGCTGTGGAAACGGAGCGAGTGACTTACTGTGAAAGGCAAGGAGCAGACGGCGAAGGTGACGGTCATGATGGCCAGGAGGATGAGGTGGTCCGTCTCCTCAGCCATGGACACCCCTTTCCTGCGGGCCCCGAGGCCGCCCTTGCCTCTGTCCGAGGAGGGTGTGCAGCGGCTTTTCCTGCCTCGGCGGTGCATGCGGATGAGGTTGACGATGACACTGAAGTTGCAGGCGAGCACCGCGACGATGAGCAGCAGCAGCAGGGTGGCGTAGAGCTGCAGGTAAGCGGTGCGTCCTTGCCGGATGAAGCACCACGTCCCGGGGCAGTACTGGACGTACTGCCCGTAGTCCAGCAGCGGCAGGGAGCAAAAGAGCAGGGAGACGGCGTAGATGGCAGGCAGCACGACCAGGCCCCCGCGGTACGTGACGTGGCGCTGGTAGAAGTAGGGGTGCCCGAGGGATAGGTAGCGCTCTAGGGCCATGGCGAAGAGCATGAGCATGGTGGCCAGGCTGAAGAAGGTCATGGTGAAAGCGAAGTAGGTGCACGCGCGGCTCTCGGGCGCCAGTGCCACCAGGGTCTGGTTCCGTGCATACGAAATCAGCACCACGGGGCTGATGAGGCAGGTCCCGAGCAGGTCGGTGAACACCAGCTCGGTCACAAGCACGTGGAACAAGGAGATGGAGTTCCTGCGGCCGGCGCTGTGCCCCGCGTCCTGCCGCCAGCGGCGCGCCAGCAGGGCCAGCGCGATGAGGTTCCCCAGCACCCCGGCCGAGAACATCACGGAGCTGATGGCTGGGCTTTCGCCCGAGGGGAGCCACTGTCGAGTCTCGCAGTCCTCGAGCCGCGAGCCATTGGGGGCATTGCCCATGGCGGGGTGCCTGAAGGAGAGATGCGCCCTCCTCTCCCGGTCTATACCTGGGAGGAGGCGGGTCTGAGAGCCAAAGGGCTCCAAGACTCAGAGGGAAAAGGGGAGGGACCAAAATCCAGAGCCCCTTTCCGGCCCCCGGCGCGCGCCGAGGGCAGGCTGATCCCCAGTCTCTCGCCGCGAGCCGAGTCGCAACTCGGCTGCAGCATCCGGGCGGCGCCCAAGGCTGCTTTGCCGATTCGCGCCCCCCGGGGCTGCGAGCCGGAGTGGAAGGGAGCCGCCGCCA
>NW_007728236.1:396153-402542 GCF_000696425.1 Galeopterus variegatus
GGGAAGGGGGCCGCCGCCGCCGCCCCCGCGCTCTGTCCGGGGCGGGCCCAGGAGTGGCGTGCAGGCAGTCCAAGTGCCAGAGCCCGGAGGCTGCCGGGGAGACGGGACACGTCACAGCCGCGGGGGCGCTGCGATCCCTTGGGGCGCGCCGGCGGGACCGGAGAGGAGGAGGTCCGAGCACCGGCTGGGCGCGGCGCTGGGCAGGGGCGCGCGGACTGCCCGCGCCTGGGAGCTCCTGCGACGACGGGAGCGGTCTTCCTCGATCCCTGCGGGTCGGGAGCTCGGAGCCCCACAGCCATCTGACCTCTCCTAGAAAGCGTTTAGCTCTAGCAGAAGGCGGGGAGCGAGTGCGGGGCTCTTGCGGGGTCTGCGCAGAATGCACAGAAGGTCGCGGCAGCGAGGAAAGCAAAGCGACTTACCTACCACAATGGAGAGTTTAGGCGGACCCAGTCCTGTGAGAAGTGGAGAACAAGGCAGCAGCACACACCAAAGACAGCTTGAAGTACGACCAAAATGCCTCAGGGAAAAAAAAAAAAAATTCTCGGGAAGGTACACTAGGAGGTCAGGACGAAAATTGTGAGGAGGTGAGAAGCAATGTGCATCCGGAACCAAACCACGCCTGCCACAGAGCAGCAGCAGCCCCGCTTGCTTTGATTCGGCTACTAGCATTTCTCCCTTTCCTATGTCAACACCGTAACGGACAACCACTTGTTGAAGCAACCATTTTAAAAAGTAAGAAAAAAAGGAATGTTCGTAATTTGTGTAGCATTGTTTTTGTGGACACAGCTTGAAAACCACTGCACATCATTCGACTGAGGCTCAGACTTGTAAGAAAATGTTGATATGTTGTTTAGCCGTTAATCTTTTCATGTTTAGTTAACCACACGGGGCCCAGCGGGAAAGGCCCATTCCTGGTAAAGTGTATTGCTTAAGTGGCCACTTTTAGACTGCAGCTGACAAAAATGGTTGCCTAGCTACTACCTATTGTCATAATTGCAGAGGCATGAAAATGGGTTGATGTCAGATCCAGTTGACAGACAACATGGGTAATTATATTCTATATGAAAAGTCATATTCATTTGGGGAAGGCAGGAGGACTGGGAAGTGGAAGGAACTGCACAGGGAACTGGCAAGGAAAAAGTCATCATGGTGTAAGAAAGAAAGATTGCCTGCTGAAGAGCACACCTTGCTGCGGCGTGCTTCTTCTCCACGAATATTTTAGCTCTCCTTGGTGATCCTGGCCTGGGGACTGGAGTACAGAGAAGGTTCCTAGTAGGGCAAGCATAATTTACTGGGTCACTTGCAAAGCCTACAGGCTCATATAAGCAGCCACTACCTCAATTCCTAAACTTTGCATGGCATGGATTCCTATGGGAGGGGATCTTAACCCCTACAGTGTTTCTTCCAGGCTGTAAACTGCAAATCAGTAACACCTTATCACTAGCCTTTGCCACCCATCTCTGACTACTCTCCCACCCCAACCTCCCCACATCTCACCCCAAGCAATCGGGAAACTTCATATGAATCAAAAGTGTTTCTCAAGAGGAAAACACTATGGGTCTGGTTCACAGCATAATTCTGCACTGCACTTTTACTATTAAATAAGGGGTTTTTGATTCATTGAATTTTCATAGGGCTTGTTTTCTAAATGATTTTATTCCTTGTCTGTCTTCAAACACCCCCACTCAACAAAAACCTACTACTGAACCTTTCCTATGTGCTTGCCTCTAGCTTTCCTTTAGATGGATACCTGATGGCAGGCCTGCCCCTGACTTTTACGGGTACCAGAGTAAGAGTGCAATTGGAGATCCTCACCCCAGACCCTTCCCTACTTCTCCTCCTGACCTCTACCCCCTAATCTCCTGTACCATGAGGAGACTTGCATAGAAGTATGTGGACAACCTAGTTCCTCATAACCAAGTTCTGTACAAATACCTTCACCAAAAGCCATCCTTGGGCCTGGAGATATACACCCTAAGCAGGTAGCTGACTCTTGGGTGTGTGGACCTGGGGAAGATGCCTGCATAAAGCCTTGGAAGTGAGTTCTGGGCCAACATTTGAGCAGGGAATTCCATGATCTCAGGTACCTGGAAGGTGGTCTAGAATTGAGGTGCCTGGGGCCTGGGTGAGTAGTGCCTCCTGGACCTAAAGATGCCTCACCTGTGGGAAGGTATGTGACAGGAGGAATACCAGAGTAGGGCCCTATATGTCTTGGGCCTATCAATTTCTCTACTGTGTTGTTCCGCTTTACTTGCTACCAAATATTCAAATTACTCCTTTCACTTGTTTTCAACACTGGGACAGAGGAATACATATCTGTGTGTGGAACACAGATGAACTGATAAACCAAATACACACACACACACACACACACACACACACACACACACACACACACACCCCTCCCTCTCTCCCTCCCTCCCTCCCTTAGTTTAGCAGTTCTACTGTGTTCCATGTTGCTAGATGTCTGACTGCAAGGATTGATTTGTTTGCCATCCCTAGTTCTTCAACTGGACCATTAGATTTGTTCAAGTCCAAGTCTTGTTTTATCTTATTAGTCAGTTCCCCCCAATTTTGAAGTTTAAAAAGTGCTTCTTCCCATTTCTAATTTTAGTGCAATTTCGGTTCACATAGAGTGCAGAGCTTCTCAACAGAAAACAGATTAACATCCTAAATTCTAGAATTGAGCCATTGGACTTTGCTAATTTTTTAGTTCTGTTTTTGGGGCCATTGTATTTGGGGAACACTATGTGGTCATTAATTTTTGTGTCAATTTGACTGGGCCATGTGATGCCCAGATAGCTGGTTACATGTTATCTCTGGGTATGTCTGTGAGGGTGTTTCTGGAAGAGATTAATATTCAAGTTGGTGGATGAAGTAAAGCACATGGCCTTCCTCAATGTGGGTGGGCCTCATCTAATCCATTGGGGCCTTAATGGAACTAAAGGATGGAGGAAGGTTGAATTCACTGTCTGTTTTACTGCTTGAGTTGGGGCATTGATCTTCTCCTGCTCTTGGTGCTCCTGGTTCTCAGGCCTTTAGATTTGGGCTGGAATCTACATCATTGGTTGTTCAGCTTCAAACTACATCACTGGCTACTGGGTCTTCAGTTTGTACACAGCAGATCGTATGACTTCTCAGCCTCCGTAATTGCATGAGCCAATACATTATAATAAATATCTATCTCTGTATCACTATATGTCTACATGTTTATCTGTATCTATCCTATTCATTATATTTCCCTGGAGAACCCTGACTAATATACATTACTTAAAGTCTAAAGTTCACAGTTTTCATTTATGTTTACATAAACTCAGAGAAGTACTATGGAAGGCAAGTTACTTACTGTAGGTCATTTTTCAAGAGAAAGCAAAGATAAACACGAAGGAAAAGCAAACTACATGGGGAGAAAGCCAACATTCATTCTTGCTCATAGTTCTATTTATGTTGCTTGCCTCTTTCAAAAGACAAATTTAGATTTGTGTTTTATGATTCCTATGCACATATAAATACATTTTTTTTCTAAAATTGTGTTCATATAACACCATCTGTGTTCTGTGGTATCCTAAACAAGGATTACGCCACTTCATTGTAGAAACAGAAGCCACTAAAAAGGAGACAGGGGATTTATTGGAAGGACACAGCGATAGTCTACCACCCACAGGGCATCAGTTTTTCCTTAAGTTCAGAGGCTGCAGGTTGGTGGTGCTACCAGCATACAGGCTCTATCTGTCCTCCAGCCCTGTCATTCCCAGTATGCTGGCTTTGTGTATCCATGCTGTTTCTCAAGTAGTTACCAGCTGCTGCCTGCATCAGTCAGGACTCAACTAGAGAAACAGAATCACTATGAGTGATGAAGAATGTGGAACTTATTAGGCTCCAGGCCTGCATTGTCCAGTATGGTAGCCACTAGCCACATCTGCCTATTTAAATTGAGATTAACTAAAATTAAATAAGAGTAAAAATTTAGTTTCTCTGTTGCACTAGATACATTTCAAGTGCTCAATAGCTACATGTGGGCAGTTCATGTATAAAACGCTTCCGTCATCACAGAGGTTCTATTGCACAGTGCTGCCTTAGACCGTACACAGCATGGGAGCTGGTGGAGGAGTCTATACAAGCTGTTTATTGTCTTTGGTTCTAGTGTTGAGCCTGAAATCAATGTGGTTTAGCCAGAATGGCAGTCAGGGTAGAAATCCGGACAAGGATGAGGGCAAGAACAGACTGGAACTTGTGAGTACAAACTGGAATTCATGAATGACTGAAGTCCTTGAGGACAGACTGGATCTGCATGTGTCTTTCACTACCTCCAATATTGAAAATATGGGTGTCTAGCAGAAGAAGCTGGCACCCTTCACAGAGCTGCAGATGCACTTGTCTGAGGACTTGAAGAAGCTGAAGGGGGAGATCTGGTGGGAGCTGGAGGAGCTGTAAGTCTGGGTGCTGCCCCATGCCAGCAAGGTGAACGAGCACCTCAGGGACAATGCGTGAGAGCTGCAACATGCCTAGAGCCTTACATTGTCTTTCAAAACATAAGAACCATGGCTGCTGCCTTCCAGATCTCATGCAACATTTCTTTTGTGGCCAATGCTAACCTGAAACTATGCAAAGATTCTGGACAACAGATCCTGCTTAGTTGGGTCAATGTAATACAAAGCCACCCCACTGCCCCGCAGGTCCAGGCATCAAGTCTGCACTGAAGGCAGGGGCGAGAGAGAGCACCAGAGAGCTCGTTCTCTCTTGTGCTTGTTTCTTTTATCAGGAAAGCAAAGGGCTTTCTAGAAGCACCCCAGTAGACTTCCCTTCATGTTTCATTAGCCAGAATTTGGTAATATTACCACCTCTTAAATAAATTATGATACACACCTATGCAATGGAATATACAGTCATTAAAAAGGATGTGTAATGATAATGATCGTTATCACATATTGAATTAAAAGTATATATATTATGCCATTAATATAAGTTATATGCATAAGTTTTTCCATAGAGCAGCATCTAGAAGGATGCTCAACAAAATATTAATGGTAATTTCTCGGGGTCGTACTTTATATTCATAAGCTGAAAACCCTAGGCTTTTGAAACTCTTCAGCCAATAATTGACACCTATATTCTTTAAGTTCTGTTACATTGTCCTTTCTCTGAGACAGTAAGCATGAAACACACTAGCTGCTGCTAAAACTGGGGAAAGGTCTGGAGTATCAGGAAGTACTTGGTAAAAAATACATAGGTTAATATGCCAAATTGTTATCCAGCTACATTTGCACTCATGTAGGGGTGTGTGTGTATCCAAGGTTTGGTGGGACTTACTGCAACTTCACAGGATTGTTTGAGAAACAATATGATAATGCCTTTACAAACCCTGAGTCAATAAGTGCTTTACAAGTAGATGGAAGAGTGCAACAGTTCTCTTGTCCTCAGACAGGAAATATCAGAAAGGCAAATATCTACAACACTGCTTATTAGCACCAGGAGTTAGAGCAAATGAGTCACTCTATTAATGTTAGGAAGGCAAATTTCCTGTGATTCTAATTTCCTTTTTAAGACAGATAATACAATTTAATCAGAAGATTCTCTTTTCTTAGAAAGGATTGCTTTCAAGCACAGAACCAACCGTACAGTAGAAAAGCACATATAACACAAAAGCAAGGCTATGGTCATTTAACTTATTTGTAGAAAGTAACAACTCATAAAAATTCTGAAAAGTAGAAGGAAAAGAAAAAGCCACCCATGAATTGTCCCTACAAAATAGTCACTCAACATTTTGATGATTTCCTTCCATTTATCTTCTATACATTGTTATCTTTTTGTTTCCATAGCCGTGACAATATTGTATAAAAAATTTCATGTACTGCTTTTCAAAAACTTATAGCTTATACTGCACATATGCATTAAAGGTCTTCAGATATGCATGTCCTGAGGCATAGAAATTGCACTTTTTGTTTCCATAGCCGTGACAATATTGTATAAAAAATTTCATGTACTGCTTTTCAAAAATTTATAGCTTATACTGCACATATGCATTAAAGGTCTTCAGATATGCATGTCCTGAGGCATAGAAATTGCATTTTTAGAAATCTTTCATCCATTTATTTATTCGCTCAACAATTTATTAAGGCATATATCTACTGAGGCAGCACGTATAGTTTTAAGGGCATGGGCTCTGGAGTCAGAGTGCTATGAATTCAAATTTTAGTTCTATCTTTAGCTAGTTACCTCACCTCTATGTGCCTCAATTCCTTCATCTGTAATAGAGGGATGATAGCAAGACCAACCTCATAGGCTGCAGCTGAACCTGGAGCCTGGCCCATAGGAAGCATTCAGCATGTGTCAGCTATTTCAACATTAAGCACATGTACTAGGCCTTTAGTAACGCTGACATAATCCCT
>NW_007728236.1:402563-403734 GCF_000696425.1 Galeopterus variegatus
TTTATAGCTTATACTGCACATATGCATTAAAGGTCTTCAGATATGCATGTCCTGAGGCATAGAAATTGCATTTTTAGAAATCTTTCATCCATTTATTTATTCGCTCAACAATTTATTAAGGCATATATCTACTGAGGCAGCACGTATAGTTTTAAGGGCATGGGCTCTGGAGTCAGAGTGCTATGAATTCAAATTTTAGTTCTATCTTTAGCTAGTTACCTCACCTCTATGTGCCTCAATTCCTTCATCTGTAATAGAGGGATGATAGCAAGACCAACCTCATAGGCTGCAGCTGAACCTGGAGCCTGGCCCATAGGAAGCATTCAGCATGTGTCAGCTATTTCAACATTAAGCACATGTACTAGGCCTTTAGTAACGCTGACATAATCCCTGCCCTAATCAAGCTTATAATCAGATGATAATAATAATGAAAAGACTACTGTTATTAAGGGCTCACTACATCCCCCGAACTGTTAAAGGCTTCATACACATTAATCTTTGTAACAATTCTATGGGAAGGGTTGGAGATATTCCTCATTTTACAGATGAGAAAACTGATGCTGGAAGGATAAGTACTCAAAGTTGTAAGTATAAACAAGTCCTTTCAGTATTGTTTATAATATGTCAGTGCTGTGAATTAGCCTAATGGTCAGTCAAAAGGGGGTTATATAAATACTTTACAAGTATCTGTGCAATGGAATATTATGCAATGGTTTAAAAATACAGCTCTGCATTTATTGACATGGATCGATATCTACAATGTTAAATGAATGAAATGACTCATGAAACACTATGTATAATGTGGTTTAATTTTTTTAAACACGTATACCAAGGTATATGGCTAGTGGACTTTTCATTTAAAAATAAATTCCAGTATGAACTCCCCACTTACCTCTCTTCGTAAATATTAAATACACATTAAAATTCTACCTATTAAAGGATTGATGCTCAATTTTAAAACAATGAATTATCATTTTAATAAATAATAAATATTTAATACTTACCATAATAGTTACCTATTTCTGGGTAACAAACCACTCCAAAATTTAATAGCTTAAAACAGTCATTTTATTTTTTCATGATTAGTGGGTCAGTGATACTGGGTTGAACTCAGCTAGAAAGTTCTTGTGCTGGTCTTGGATGAGAGCATTCCTGTGGCTGCAGTCACCTG
>NW_007728236.1:405561-407981 GCF_000696425.1 Galeopterus variegatus
AGACACAACAGCAATAAAATTTTGAAAATTGAAAAGAAAGTGGACAACAAATTACTGACTTAGCAGATCAGAGGTAAATACCTTTTATGAGCATGAATTAAGCTGAAAATTTAAAAATAGAAAGTTTTTTATATTAGGCAAAACATAAATAGATACATAGTATAAGAGTATTGCCTAAGTTAATGTCAGGGAAGAACATTACATATAATATTAAGCATAAATTGGGGACTGAGATAATGCCCAAAGGAAGAAGTATTATCTGTAAAATGTAAGTTAAAAACTATGTACAAATTGGGAGGCTAGCCACTGTCCAAATAAGGAAGAATTGGAACATCAAAAAGAATGGGCTTCTGGTCAAGATAGCAGAATAGATGGTCTCCAGAGTCACTCTCTCCCACAAATCAACCAATTAACAACTATTAAAAAGCAATGACAGCCAAGCTGGGGCCATTAGAGCTCAGGGGAAGAGGAGGAGAGATCTATGGAGTTCATGAAGTCAGGAGAAGCCACAATGAGAGAAAGAAAGGACCACTCCCACCATTTTGAATCCTGGCTACTTCAAGGTGGAGCTGGTGAGCACATGGAGCAGCAGCTGGCAAAAGCCACAGCTGTGCCCTTTGTATGAAGTTGCTTGGAGGCAGCAGAGGAGAAGAGGGCCTTGGTGGCCCTCAGACCAGCGAAACTACTAATAGGATTCCCATGGACACACATAGAAGCAAGGAGTGACAACTGAAAAAAGGAGCCACTCAGAGGCCAGTGTGTCATTGTAAGGGACCAGCACATGGCCCATCCCATGGGAACTGTTTGGAGTGTGGGCGGTGGGGAGGACAGGCCCACCAGAGGAACACTGGGCCAGCATGGACAGCTGATCTGCCTTCCAGTCAGCACAGGACCACTCAGTGGAGACTGGTCAGGAATATAGAACTGCAGGGGGTGCAGTCTGCTGAAAGACTCAGGTCCAGACCAGAGTTTCCACACAACCCAGGTGCACCAGACCTCAGAAGAGTCAGAAGTACCAATAAAGTCAACCACTAAAACCTGAGCTGCACAAAAAGCCTTCCCCAGGGAATCAGCAGCAAAGCAGCAGTTTAGCTCAACTATAGGGCTCAAGTGCTGGTCCCCACAGGAAGTTTCTCCATTTTAGAAATAAGTAAAGGACAACAAATTAGTTCCAGTGCAGAGTTAAAGTGGTAGGAACAGCAAATAACCCAACACAGAACTGAAAGAAAAAATAAAGTACCCACAGACTATAGACAAAGTTTGATATCAACTAGTAAATGTCTAACACCACCAAAGAAAACCTATAAAATTTAGAAGGACTGGAAGCTCCCTGGACTCCCAAGCCAGCGATGGGGGAGGGCTGAGGGTCTCAGCTATGCCCCCAACACCCACAACCAGCCCAGTGCTGACCACTGAGCCACTGCAGGAAGTGCCCTGGGATCCCAAGCTGGGGCAGTACAGGGCCTCGGGCCTTGGCCACAACCCCTCAACACCCACAGCAAGCCCAGCGACAACAACAGGGCCACCATAGGAAGCTCCCCGGGCTCCTGAGCTGGGGCAATGGGGGGCCAACAGCTTCAGCCACACACCCCTGACATCTGCATCCCACCTACCAATGACCAAGCCACTGCTGGAAGCCCCCTGGTCTCCCCTGCAGGAATGAGGGGGGAGCCACAGGCCTCAACCGTGCCCCCCTCCCTCCTCCTTCCCCCACCTTATTTCCTTCCCCCTTCCCCTGTCCCCTCCCACCAGCAACAACATCTTAGAATGTAAAAGAAAAATAATACTAATAAATAAAAAAAAGAATAATGATTTAGTGGGTTTAATCATACTGAATTATAAAAATCCATGTATCTATAAAGACACTTAAAAAAGTGAAGCAAAAAAGAGAATAAGTTATCATTTGAGATGGCTTGTAAATTGATTTTTTACTTTGACAATTGTACTAAAGAGAAAGAATTCAGTGTTTATTCAACCTTTCTGTAAGAAATGTCTCTTAGAGTAACCAAATAGCCCCAATTGATGAGGGTAAGTTCTATTTTACAGAAGAATGCTAGCCACGAATGTGGGAAAAATGACTGAAGTGGGAGATCAGCATGCTGTCACCCCTATTAAAATTATTGACTTAGACAAGGATGTTCAATTTCTATTAAAACATATAGGTATATAATTGATGGTAACTAGACATTCACATAAGACCAAAAGTAACATCAGAGAGATCACTTTCTTATTACAAGGGGTGGAAGGGTTATTGATTGTTCAAGGAACGTCTCAGACCCAGGGGTGACTCTTAGCAACAAGTTGATATTTATCTTCTCTGATATGATGAAAATGCAGCATAAAGCACAACACCATCTATGATATGTTCTAGCCCAAAATAAATTAACTTGAATTCATCAACTCTTTAGTTTTTTTTTTTT
>NW_007728237.1:0-362 GCF_000696425.1 Galeopterus variegatus
CATGTACCCTAACAACCCCTTCAGCACCAGCTACTTCGTGGAGAGGAGCCATGGTAGAGGATGGGAGGAGTCCCTGGGAACGAGTTACGGGGGGGGCTGAAAGAGGCAGAGGGGGAGGGGGAAGGAGGGAGAGCGGAAGGGTTAGGTGGAGCAGAAGATGGCGGCAGAGTGAGCCGCTGCAGGGGTTCGGGGAATGGAACTACAGGAGGAGGGGGTCTGTATGGAGGAGGTTCGTCTGCAGGGTCAAAACCATCAGAAGTAGGGGATAATGGAGGCGGCGAGGATAGAAGGGGTTTGGAAACAAGGAGAACCTGGGAGGGAGAACAGGTGAGACAGAGAGAGGGATTTGGGGCAAGTAGGCG
>NW_007728237.1:2509-2839 GCF_000696425.1 Galeopterus variegatus
CATTTTGTGTATTGTAGGACATTTAGCAGCATCCGTGGCCTCTACCTAATAGACGCCAGTAGCACACACTCCCACCCCAGGCTGTGATAATAAAGAAATGCGCTCAGACATTGCCAAATGTCCCCTTGGGGCCAGAATTGCCTCCAATGAGACCTTCTGCTCTACAGGGTGAGGCTCTGTCTGTGCCCTTCACTTCCATGCGCTCGACTTGCAGGAGGGCTCAGAAGGAGCTCTCGGAGCCACTTCGCAATGACTAAGTCATTTCAGCTCCCACAACAGCTCCATCTAGGTGAGGCAGCTGAGGTCCAGGGAAGTTACTGGACTTGCTCG
>NW_007728237.1:4164-4382 GCF_000696425.1 Galeopterus variegatus
GGACGCGGGGAGGAGGCTGGAAAATCCAGAATGTCGGGAGAAAGGACCTGCACACGCATCCCTGGGATTCCCTCCGTGCCTCAGTTTCCCCAATTCTTCGAATTGGAGAAGGTGATTGAGAATAACACCATCATACGTCTCCTTTAATAGCAGTTCACCCTTGATTCTACCTTCTGATCAAAAAGGCACCACTGGGGCTGGCCCCCGGGGCCCCCACG
>NW_007728237.1:5354-7005 GCF_000696425.1 Galeopterus variegatus
TTTAAAAAAAAAAAAAAAAAAAAAAAAAAAGGCCCCACTGTCCTCTGCTATGTGGCCAGGGAAACCCCCAACCCCTGAGCCCACCTTGTGCTAACCTTCCCCCCAAGTGCCCACTCAACCCCCAGTACCTGCCAGTTTCCAGCAGCCCTATTTTGAGAAAGGGACACTGATGTCACCTGTAATTAGGAGGCTAAAGTTGGCCTCCTGGGGGAGGTACCCCCCAAATCCTCTCTTTTCCCTTGGCCACCCCCTTCGAACTCATTCTTAACCCTTCCCAGCCCTGAGCCTCCCAGGAGAACCGTCTTCAAAATCCCAACCATTTACGTTCATTAAGTGAATACCATGTTCCCCTGTGTGTCCTGTCCAGCAGAGGTTGGGCAGCATCTGAATTTTAAAAATCGAAAGGGACCCCTACCCATTTTCTGCCCACCCAAGAGAAGGGCCTGGGGCAGCGAGGTCAGGGGCAGCTGAGGTAGCTGAGGTTAATTTTAAGATGACCGGTAAGGGGATCTTAACCCTTGACTTGGTGTTGTCAGCACCACGCTCTCCCAAGTGATCTAACCGGCCATCCCTATATAGGATCCGAACCCGTGGCCTTGGTGTTATCAGCACCACACTCTCCTGAGTGAGGCACGGGCCGGCCCTAGCTCTTAGTATTTTGGAGCCCTGTTTAGTTTAATTCTCATTGCAACCCTACTAGAAGGGAAATTTTACCACCTTTTTAAATGAGGACATCAGGGCTCAGAGAGTTAATAATTTTTCCAAATACATAAAGTCCATGGCAGAGTCAGAACCTCAGCCTAGGTTGTCCGCCTCCAG
This sequence comes from Galeopterus variegatus, assembly GCF_000696425.1. Lineage (NCBI taxonomy): Eukaryota > Metazoa > Chordata > Mammalia > Dermoptera > Cynocephalidae > Galeopterus > Galeopterus variegatus. The sequence continues at coordinate 6,174 of NW_007728237.1, forward strand.
AGCCCACCCTCCCTTTTCCTGTCCCTCCTCCGGCAAACCCCTGTGATCTAGGTCCTCTCCCACTTCCTTGGATCTGATGCTGCCGTCTTCCTGGGGAGCCTGTATTCATGCAAATAACCATTTTCTAAATACATTTAATGAAAAATCAATTACATAGCAAAGTGGCTGAGGTTTGAATAAACAACCTAATTGTTCTCTGTGGGGCTGCTGGCTGAGCAATCCCTGCTGAGATAAGAAAGAGAGTCAACATTTATTAAGAGCTCTGCTTCAGGCACTGATATGTTTCCTTCCTCCTTGACCATTATGGGTCTGAGCCTCTGTGGCCAAGTCCCACCTCCTTCGATCCCCCAGAATCCCAGGGAAGCTGCTGGTCTCTTACACCACTGGTGATAGGGCTGAGTGACAACCCCCAGACAGACCTGAGGCTTGGGCCCCCAGGGCGCCCTTCCAGATGACTTCGTGGAGGATGAACACCTACCAGCTTTCCTCTGATTCATTTGATAGTAGCCAATCTGCTTACACCCTGATTTGCCCCTCATGAGTTCTCTTTTCTTCTACTTAACATTTTCAATGAGACTTTATTTTGAATCAGGACATTATACCTGGTTGATATGCAAAGATCCCAGGAAGGTGTATTCCATCAAACCTTATCAATCATTACTACCTTGCTGCCAATTAGTTTTCACGACTTCTCAACCAGACAGGTCATTAAAATTGAGTGAATGGCTGAAAAAGAGGTAGCATTGGGTTTAGGGCATAAGAGGGGAGTGTTGAAGCACAACAAAGTGGCCTTTGGCAAGAGAGGCCCTGAAAGGAAGGTACAGTGTTCCCG
>NW_007728237.1:8359-12959 GCF_000696425.1 Galeopterus variegatus
GTAGTCATAACAGAGACCATTCCTGTTTTTATGGATTGACAATTACATGGGGAAAACAGACACGAAAGAAACAATTTTGCAGAAAATTGCCCTACAAAACGATAAAATTAGTCTAGATTAGGCGCTTTCAATCCTGGCTGTAGATTAGAATTATCAGGGAAACTTTTAGAAAAAAAATTTTAAATGAATATCTGGGCATTATTCCCAAATATTAATTAAAACTGGTAGGGCTCAGGCATGGATATGTTTTGTAATTTCCCCCAGGTGATTCTAAGGTACAAACATGGTTGAGAGCCACTGAGGTACACAGTATCTAAAATTTCATCCTGCCCTAACATCCTATGTATTTCATATTCTATGAATAATCTAAGACATACATGTGTATATGTATTTCTGTATACGTGTGTGTGAGAAAGACAAAAGTACACAGAGATACAGACAGAGACCAAAGCAGACCGTTTCGTTCAGCTGGATGTTCGTGTAGAGACTATCTGCACATTCAGCATTCTTTTATTCCTCTTTGCTTATAAAACTTGGATTTAATTCAGAGCAGCAAGGCACTCGGCTCTGGGTCTACATTTCCTAGCTCCAGTGGCAGCTACATGGGACCAATGAGATACAAGTAGAAGTCATGGGATGTGGCTTCCAGGAAATCTCCTTAAGGGAGGTACTCACCAAGGGGGGCACACTTACACCCTCCACCCCTTTCTCTAATTTTCTGCCTAGAATAAGGGGATAACCAGCACTGAACTAGCTGTCTGGAGCTATGTGGTGACTTTGAGGACGGAAGCAATGAACTAAGGATATTAGAGCAGAGACATAAAAGGGACTTGGGTCCCAGGTCATTTCATGGGGTCACAGCCACCTGGACTACCTACTTTCATATGTCTTTCACCTGAAAACAAGAAAAAACAACAAAAAATCTTATTTGTTTAAGCAACACCTTAGAGGGAATTTGACCATAATATAGGCATTCCATATTTTTCAAAAAGAGCCCCTGTTCAAACGAGATTGGGAAATACTGCACAGCACAGCACAGTTGCCCACGGTGACCATTAAGGTTCCTGTTGCACATTTGCCCATATTGAAGTTTCCTAACGAGAACACCCGTTCCCTTTGTTGAACTTGCATCTCAGAACCTGGGTCCCCCACACTCCCGTGCCACCACACACACACACACACACTCACACACTTCAAGCACAGACACATGGAGCATCTTTCAATATTTCATGAAACCTGTATGCTTCAGACAAAAATGCAGACACCGGGCCGGCCCGTGGCTCACTCGGTAGAGTGTGGTGCTAATAACACCAAGGCCCCGGGTTCGGATCCCACATAGAGATGGCCGGTTCGCTCACTGGCTGAGCGTGGTGCTGACAACACCAAGTCAAGGGTTAAGATCCCCTTACCGGTCATCTTTTAAAAAAAAAAAAAAAATGCAGACACCCACCTGCTAAAACTCCAGAATGCCCAACACCTGAGAAGTGCAGCCCAAAATATCAATCAGATGTTTAATATCCGATGTGACAGAACAACCCGTTAAATGTTCTCTTTTCTCTCTAGTTGCTGCTGCCTTGGAGAGCTGCCCTACTCAGAAACAGCTCCAATAACCTGAAAGCAAAATGACTCGCCGAGGTTTCTCCATCCAGCAGCCAGTTGCTCCTCTGTGCTTGTCACTGCGGACTCAGCTCCGAGTACTCCACACAGGAATGTTCTCCGCTGGCCCACCTGGGAGGCTTTCAGGGATGTAAGCAGAAAGCAAGGCTGCCCAGGGACTGGCCTTCAGAATGCAGCTCTGTTGGAAAACCCATTTCTCAGGTAGGCCTGTGGAAGTGGAAACACTGATTTAAAACTAACTCTTGTTTTTCTGTATAATAATCTTGTTTAGCAACCTGCATCTCAAAATCTCCCTTTACAAATGGCATATTTGATAACTGGGCATTCTCTCTTAGCACAGCAGGCAAACTTTTGTCTTTTATATGATTTATTCTTCAAGGTCCAGAATCTCACTGTTCAGGCCAGAAATTTTATTTTTTTATTTTTTTTTTAAAAGATGACCGGTAAGGGGATCTTAACCCTTGACTTGGTGTTGTCAGCACCACGCTCACCCAGTGAGCGAACCGGCCATCCCTATATAGGATCCGAACCCGTGGCCTTGGTGTTATCAGCACCGCACTCTCCCGAGTGAGCCACAGGCCAGCCCCAGGCCAGAAATTTTAGCATCCAAATTTTCTTTGCCAACAGCCTTGCTGGTTAGGCTGTGAAGATTCTCCTCTGCCCATTTTATACTTGGTTTCATGCTCAAATTACTTGCTGTCAAGTGAATTCACTGACGTTGAGCACAAATATATGCTAGCTGCAGCCTAGCCATTTCTAGTTGTCTCTCTGTAAAGATTTCTTGATTATCACGCATAGATGGTGTCCGTATATCTAAAAGCTGAAAATTGTCTTCATTTGAACTTTCGGCTACTTCATGTACACCCAGAAAGAACTGGTTTTGGGTGTATAAGGTGAGTGCTGCTGTGCTTTGCTCTTCCTGGCTTAGATATTTTTCCAAGGAAAAATGAGATAAAAATACCAGTGGATTTGTTCCTTGACCTAAATTAGAATGTTTGAAGAACATCATCAATTTTGAACTCCATCAGTAAGAGCCTGAAGTTCACTGCTGATCTTAGTATTCAGAGCTTTTAGAATCCTTGACTCTGCTTCAGCTTTTAAGTGGCTGCTGCTTCTCTAGCATTTAATCTCAGAGATTTGTGCTAGTTCCTAAAGCCATCAACTGGCATTTATTATGTTGCTGAATGTTTAGGTTCTTCAACTTCTGCAGAGTTTGGACTTCATCCTCTAATTTCTCCAGCTCTTTGTCATCCAGTCTAGGTGGAGTTAAATCAGAAGTTTTACAGGTTTTCAGAGCTTCATCCAATGCTGCCCCTTTAGGATGGGTTTGCCTGATTTTTGAAGAATGCGAAAAGCTTCCAGTTCTTTTTCAGACAACCCATTCTGTTCATTCACATTCCCACAAAACCACTTCAAAAGTGATTCATCTTCGATGACAACCAATCAAAATCTTCTCCATTAAGAATATCAGGTTTGGGGGGCCGGCCCGTGCTCACTCAGTAGAGTGCGGTGCTGATAACACCAAGGCCATGGGTTCGGATCCCATATAGGGATGGCCGGTTTGCTCACTGGGTGAGCGTGGTGCTGACAACACCAAGTCAAGGGTTAAGATCCCCTTACCGGTCATCTTTTAAAAAAAAAAAAAAAGAATATCAGCTTTGGGCCAGGCACAGAAAGAGAGAAATACCGCATGTTCTCACTTATTTATGGGAGCTAAAAATAAATAAATAAATAAGTAAATAAGCAAATGCATGGGGGTGGGGGAGAAGACACAATCACAACAATTCCTTGAACTTGTTAAGTGAACAGATATGATGTTGGGGGGACAGAAGGAGGAGAGGGAGGGAGGAAAAGGAGGAATTGGTAAAGGGACACGAAAATCAACTATATTGTATACTGATAAATTAAAATTAAAAAATAAAAAAATTAGAAAGAATATCAGCTTTGGTATAACCAATTTTTTTTAATGTTTCCACAAACTCATTTCCACAACTCACGGTTTAACTACCTCAATTTTTTGTGTCTGACTGATATGGGTTTATGGTGTTGATTTTCATAAAATAAATCCAAATAGAAACAAAACTAATTTTTATGCTAAGCCCATAGAGAAGAGAAAAGAATGCTTTTAGAATCTGTGATTTCTCCTCGCTGACTCAGTTAGCGAGCAGCAGGCAAGTGTCAACCTCCAGAGACAATCGGCCCAGTGCAGAGGAGAGCAGGCTTCCGGTCACCAAGTGAAAATATTTCATCCTTTTCATTCATTATTTTCAACAAATGCACCACTGAATAATCCACGACGAATTAGCCATGCCAACAACAGTGATGAGAACAAGTCCTACGGATGAATGACCACGGAGTCAGGACACACTTGACACACTAGCAGCAATATCCCTGGGTTGTGTGACCCAGCTATGACACATCCATACGTTCATAAAACACATTCACAAAAGCCACTGAATCCTGGTTCAAACCAGCTGCACAAACCCCAGATGGGTGACTGGCCCTGTGCACCCGGCTCCTGCTGCCGACTGCCCCTCAACGCCCGGGTGGCCCCGCGCTGGCTACTGGCCCTGAGGACCAGGACTGTCACCTGATACAAGCCCCAGGGTCACAGGGACAGAAGAGGCAGTGGGCTGCAGACAGGAATCGTGGCCGTCCATCTCGTTACTCTTAACCTATTTGTGTCTTTGTATATAAAGAGAAGTTTTTGTAGATGGCATCGTTGGGTCTTGTATTTTTTAATTCCCTCTGACATTCTGTCTTTTAATTGGCACATTTACACCATTCATATTTAAAGTAATTATTTATGTGGCTGGATTAACTACCATGTTTTCAACTGTTTTCTACTTGTTGCCTGTGTATACTTTCCTTTTTTTGTATTTTTTTTTTCCTTTTTTTAAAAAGATGACCGGTAAGGAGATCTCAACCCTTGACTTGGTGTTGTCAGCACCACGCTCAGCCAGTGAGCTCACCAGCCATCCCT
>NW_007728237.1:13034-40766 GCF_000696425.1 Galeopterus variegatus
AGCAAACCGGCCATCCCTATACGGGATCCGAACCCGTGGCCTTGGTGTTAGCAGCACCGCACTCTCCCGAGTGAGCCACGGGCCGGCCCCAATTTATTTCTTTTTAAAAAACTTTTGCCCTGGTTGCCCTAGAGTTTGCAATAGACATTGACAACTAATGTAAGTGCACTTTCAAATAACAGCACGTCACTGCGCAGGTGGTGCTGGTGCCTTCTGACGGAGACTTCCCAACCCCCTCCCATCCCCTGTTGGTCACTTCACTCTCCATGCATTGTAATAATCACACAATACACTGCTATTATTATTACTTTCAATACTAATCTATAGAAGGTAGATTAACAATAAAAATAACAAAAGTTTTTGTTTGTTTGTTTGTTTGTTTTTTTTAAAGATGACCGGTAAGGGGATCTCACCCAGTGAGCAAACCGGCCATCCCTATACGGGATCTGAACCCGTGGCCTTGGTGTTATCAGCACCGCACTCTCCCGAGTGAGCCACAGGCTGGCCCCAAAATAACAAAAGTTTTTATTTTTACCTTCACTTATTTGTTCTCTGGTGCTCAATCTTTCTTTATGTATATCTGAGTATCTGACCTCCATCATTGTCATTTTCTCAGAAGAACTTACTTAAAATTTTTTTGAGGTTCTCCCGGTTTATTTCTTTTATTTTTTTTAATTGAAACATAATTGATTATACAGATTTTGGGGGTAGAGTGTTGACTGTGAGAATTTGTGTACAGTACGTGATGATCAAATCAATATTATTAGCATATTCATTATTACAAATCATAATTATTCTTTGTGTCCCTTACCCAATTTGTCCCTAACCCCTCTCCCCATCACCCTTTCCACCATTACTAACCATATGTCTGTTCTCTCCTTCTGAAAGTTCACTATATTTGGGGGGCCTTCCTTCCTTCCTTCCTTCCTTCCTTCCTTCCTTCCTTCCTTCCTTCCTTCCTTCCATTTCTCAGCACCCACGTGTCAGTGAGGACATGTGGTATTTCTCTTTCTGTGCCCAGCTTATATTACCTAAAATAATTTTCTCCAGTCTTAATGCATGTTGCTGCAACGCACAGAATTTCATTCTTTTTTATGGCTGAGTAGTATTCCTTTGTGTATATATACCACAGTTTCCTTATCCACTCATCTCTGGATGGACATTTCGGCCGGTTCCTTATCTTGGCTATTGTAAATAGAGCTGTGATGAACATGGCAGCGCAGGTATCGGTTGACATGATGATTTCCACTCCTTTGGGCATATACCCAGCAGTTAGATTGCTGGATCTTATGGTAGTTCTATCTGTAGTTGTTTGAGAAACCTCCATACTGTTTTCCATAATGGCTGTGCTAGTTTACAGTCCCACCAACAGTGTACGAGGGTGCCCTTTTTCCACACCCTCGCCAGCATCTGTTATTCTCTGTCTTTTTGATAATAGCCAGTCTAGCTGGAGTGAGAGGATATCTCAAAGGGGTTTTGATTTGCATTTCCCTGATGATTAGTGATGTTAGGCATTCTCTCATGTATCTGTTGGCCATTTGTATGTCTTCCATTGAAAAATGTCTATTGAGGACCTTCACCCATTTTTTAAATAGATCATTTGGTTTTTTACTGTGACGTTGTTTAAGTTCCTTGTACATTCTGCATATGAATCCCTTGTCAGATGTATAGTTTCCAAGCATTTTCTCTCATCCTGTAGGTTGTCTCTGCACTTCGTTGATTGTTGCCTTTGCTATGCAGGAGTTTTTAGTTTGATATAATCCCATTTGTTTATTTTTTTCTTTTGTTGCTTATGCTTTTGGGGCTTTATTCACAAAGTCTTTGCTCGGTGCTACCTCCTGAAGTGTTTCCCCTACGTTTTCTATTTGTGTTTTTTTTTTTCCAGCTGTTATTTATTGACCTGTAGGTAGGCTCTATAGCAACAGGTCTGGAGGCAGCTATAGTAGTGGGGAAAATGGAAGGTGGAGGGTGGAGTGTTTGTCTGCTGCTGCAGGTGAGTGGAGTGCAAAAACAGAAGAGCACAGTGCACAGCATGGTAGGAGGTGCAACAGGTGAGGGAGTGTGGAAGCGAGGAAGGGCCAGGGCCACTGCTCTTGCTGGCTGACTCCTGACCCCAGGCCAGCACTGGGAGTTCCAGTTTTGACAGGATCTGAATAGAGTACACAAAGGAGGGGGAGCTGTTGCCCTCTTGCACTAAGCTCTGGAGGACTCATTCCTCCTTCGTCTCTTGCTTGGGTGGGGCCACATGATGGGCAGCCAGCCTCTGGGCTACCCCACCTGAGCAGGGTCTAAAAACAGCCATTTTTATAGACGTGTTCATCTTGTCCCCTGGTGTCCCAGCCCACCAGTGCCACACTACAGCCCAGAGTGAGCACTACAAGCATTGCTGGCCTAATGCATGGGTTGAGGGGAGGAGATGGGATGGGCTGGAGGAGGGGCTCCGGGTCCATCACAGCACAGGCACTGCACGCATGGTGTTGGTGAAACCAGAGCCAGGCCACCACCTGGTCAGCACAATGACCACATCTCCCTTCTTGATGAATCCTCAGGCCTTGCCAACATTCATGGCCAAATTCACCCAGAGGTCCACATCTTCAGCCCAGGCCTCCTGAACCAGGTCCTTACACACCACAGGGAAGATGCCGTGGTACAAGTGGGCCTGGCGTGCTGTCTGGTGATTCCATGTTACAGCAATGATGGGGGCATGTGGGCAGTATCTGGCTACCTGGTGAGCAGAACCACCAGACTCAGTGAGGATGATTGTGGCCCCACTGCAGCACTTGAAGGAGCCTCCACGGTGCCCATGGCGCTGGCTTCTGTGGGGTCTCTGGTAATGGGTGCCAGACGGCAGAGCTCCTCAAATAATTGCAAGTGGTAGATGGTGGCCTCTTCTTCACAGGCAATCAGGTGCTGCACGTGAACAGCCTCCAGAGGGTAGTCCCCTTTGGCTGTTTCTCCAGATAGTGTGATGCAGTCGGCTCCATCCAGGACTGCACTGGCCACATTGCTGCCCTGCGCCCGGGGAGGGCGTGGCTTCTTGATCATGCTGTCCAGCATCTGTGTGACACAGGCTTCCCAGCTCAGTTGCACCTGTTTTAGTCCATTTTGTGTTGCTATAACAGAAATACCTGAGACTGGGTAATTTATAAAGAAGAGAGGTTTATTTGGCTTACGATTCTGGGAGAGCTGCATCTGGTATGGTCCTCAGGCTGCTTCTACTCATGGCAGAAAGCAGCAGGCAGCCGGCGGGTACAAGCAGATCACATGGTGAGAGGAAGCAAGAGAGGGGGGAGGGAGGTGCCAGAGTCCTTTAAACAATCAGCTCTCATGGGAACTAATAGAGCGAGAACTCACTCATTTATCCCTCCTCCCCCAGGGAGAGCACTAATCCATTCATGAGGGATCTGCCCCCATGACTCAATCAGTTTCCAACACTGCCACATTGGTGATCAAATTTCCACATGAGTTTTGGGGGGACAACACATCCGATCTCCATCATTCCACCCCTGGCCCCCCAAATTCATGTCACTCTCACATACAAAATGCAATCATTCTATCCCAATAGTCTCAAAAGTCTTAGCTTGCTCCAGCACCAACTTAAAAGTCCAAAGTCCAAAGTCTCATCTGAGACAAAAAACAAAAGTCCTTCCAGCTGTAAACCTGAAAAACAAAACCAAATTTATCTACTGCCAAGATACAATGGTGGAACAGACATTGGGTACACATTCCCATTCCAAAAGGGAGGAATAGGCCAAAAGAAAGGGAAAACAGGTCCCAAACAAGTCCAAAACGCAGCTGGGCAGGCATGAAATCTCAAGGCTGGCAAATCAGGTACCTTGACTCCATGTCCGACTGCCTCTGCACACTGGTGTGGGGGTTGGGTCTCCAAGTCCTTGGGCAGCTCTGTTCCTATGGCTTTCCTGGTCTCAGGCCACACTTCACCTCTCCCAGGCTGGTGTTCCACTCTGGTAGCTCCACAGGTCTGGGGTCTCCATGGCTGTCCCGCTCTCACGGCTCCACTAGGCATGGTGCTGTTGGGGTTTCTCTGCTGCAACTCTGACCCCACATTTCTGCTCGGCATTGCTCTAGTGAAGGCTGTCTGTGGTGAGTCCACCCCTGTGACAGATCTCTTCCTGGGCCCCCAGACTTTTCCATACATCCTGTGAAATCAGGGTGGAGGTTCCCAAGCCTCCACAGCTCTAGCATTCCGCAAGCCTGCAGACCTAACACCAGGTGGATGCCTCCAAGGCTTCCAGCCAGTATCTGTGGGTCCAGCCACACCTGGGGCCAATTTAGCAATGGCTGCAACAGCCAAAGCAGCTGGGGTGCTGGTGCTGGAAGCAGCTTCCCACGGTGGTCCTGAACAGTGAGCCTGTGGAGGGTGCCTCAGGCCTGTTCCCCGAGACCATTTTGCCTCTCTAGGTCTTTGGGCCTGAAATGGAAGGGTTGGCCCCAGAGGCTTCTGCAATGCCTTCAGGGCCCTTTCCCCCTTCTCTTGATAATCCCTTTTCTTTGTACTAATCTTCTTAGCTAATGGTTGCTGGGCTGCACCGTTGCATGCTCTCTGCTTCTCTACCACATGGCCAGGCTGCAAATTTTCTGAAGTTTTACATTCTGCTTCCCTTTTAAATTCTGGCTTTAATCTTGATTTTGCCGCCATAACTCAGAGCAGGTTCTTAAAAGCAACCATGCAGCTTCCTTAATGCTTTGTTGCTTAGAAATTTCTTCTGCCAGATACTCTGGTTCACAACTCCTAAGTTCCAACTTCCACAAAGTCCAAGGGCATGGACACAATGCAGCCAAATTGCTTGCTATGGTGTAGCAAGGGTTATCTTTTGTCCAGTTTCCAATAAGTTCCTCATTTCTATCTGAGACCTCATCGTCACCATGGTCTTTACTGCCCATGTTTCTGTCAACATTCTGGCCACAACCATTTAAACAATCTCTAAAATGTTCCAAACTTTCCCTCATCTTTTTTTCTTCTTCTAAGTCCTCCAAACTCCTCCAACCCTTGCCTATTACCCAGTTCCAAAGCTGCATCCACATTTTCAGGTATCTGTATAGCAACACCCCACTTCTCCGGTACCAATTTTCTGTTTTAGTCCATTTTGTGTTGCTATAACAAAATATCTGAGACTGGTTAATTTATTTTAAAAAACAGATTTATTTGGCTTACGATTCTGGGACAGCTGCATCTGGCATGGGCCTCAGGCTGCCTCTGTTCGTGGTGGAAAGTGGCAGGCAGCCGGCGGGTACAAGCAGATCACATGATGAGAGGAAGCAAGAGAGAGAGAGAGAGAGAGGAGGTGCCAGGGTCTTTTAAACAACCAGCTCTGGCAGGAAGTAATAGAGCGAGAACTCACTCATTAATTCCCCCTCCCCCAGGGAGAGATTAATCCATTCACGAAGGATCCGTCCCCCTGACTCAGTTTCCAACACTGCCACATTGGGGATCAAATTTTCACATGAGTTTTGGAGGGGACAACACTGTCACATCTTATACTCTATCACGTCTTATACTTAAGTCATTAATCCATTTTGAGTTGAGTTTGGTATACAGCGAGAGATGTAGGTTCATTCTTCTGCATATGTACATCCGATTTTCCCAGCACCAGTTATTGGAGAGGCAGTCTTTTCCCCAATGTATGTTCTTGCTGCCTTCTGTTCTGGCAGGAGGAGGGCTGCCCAAGGCTTGTGCCTGGGTCCCTGGTCACGGGTCATGCTCCTGCTTCTTGCTTTTAACATTTCTTAAAGGGCAAGTCCACTGGCAATAAATTCAGTTTTCATTTATCTGAGAAAGACTTTATCTCTCCTTCACTTCTGAATTAACTGGATACACAATTCTAGGTTGGTGGTTTTCCTTTCAACACTTCAAATATTTTACTCCTTTCTCTTCTTGCTGTCATGATTCCTGACAAGTCCCCTGTAATTCTTACCCTTTTTCCTCTGTAAGGAAGGTTTTTCCCACCTCTGGCATCTTTTAAGATTTTTTCTTTGTCTTTGGTTTTCTGCAGTTTGAATATGATATGCTTAGGTGTAAACTTTTTGGTATTTTTCCTGCTTTGTATTCTCTGAGCTTCCTAGGTCTGTGATTTGCTGTATGTCACTAAGTTTAGAAAATTCTTGCCATTAGTACTTTAATATTCCTTCTTTTCCTTTCTTCCTTTCCTCTCCTGATATTCCAATTATGCACGTGTCATACCTTTTGTCCCACCCGATCAGTGGTTCTCAAAGTGTGGTCCCTGCACCGGCAGCATCAATATCACTTGGGACATTGTTAGAAATGCAAATTCTCAGACCCCACTCCAGCCCAGACCTAGTCATCCATAAACTCTGTTTAATCAAGTCCTCTTGGTGATTCTTTTGCATGCAAAAGTTTGAGAACCACAGTGCTAAAGCAGGAAAATGAGCTCTAGGACATCTGAAAGGCGTGATGCCGAGGAGAGGGAAGTAAAGCCGCTGGAAACATTTAGTGTGCCTTAGAAATTTGTCCTTAATAGTCCGCCTGTGTATCAGTGGTACTTCCCATTGGGATCCTTCATGCCTCAAGTGGGGCCTAATAGAAAACATGGGACTAACTCCAAATGAACTGCAAGCCTGTTCACCTCCTTTAACTCTGCCCCCCTTAGTGGCTCCGAGAGCAGACTGCATATCTCCCTGAGAGCTCATGTAAAATGACTCTAGAACTACTGTGCCAGATTCTGCAAGGCTTAAAGGTTATGAACCTGTACATGTCACAGGATTCCCTGGGTATTCTGGCTTGGCCAGTCTGTGACCCAGCAATAGGGGACCATTGCTAGAGCCTCATAACTGGGCCCCTTGGTTGCTCTCCATGAACACAGCACTGGCTCATCCTCAACCCAGTCCTGATTTGTCTTGGGCCATATTACAATAGCCTCCGCTTCACCCTCCCTTCCTTTCTCTCTCCTTCCTTCAGGTGGACCTGGTGTCTTTTACACCCTCAGAGATGAGATCCAGAGCCCCAGAGTTGAGTGCTGGGCCCCATGTGTCTCCCCCACTCTCCTTTGATGCCATCAGACCCAAGACACAGTGCCCCTCTGAAATTGGCTAAATGTCTACACTGCTTTCTAGGATGAAACTCTTTCTGTTCCTTCCACCCCATCCAGCCCCACTGAGGCCAGGTCATGGAAACATGACCCCTCTCGTAAGTGCCAACTAGTTATCCTTGTACCTCAGGTCCCCGTATGACCGGTTCCTTTCCTAGACCACAGTCAATAGCTAGGGGTCCTGCTGGTCTCCATGCTTTCATTAGCACTATATCCTAAGACTGGTATCTGGCTCTGTGCCCCAGCACACAGGCTGGTGGCTTGTTCCCTTGGAGCGATTGTGTGTGAGGGCTCCCCCTCTGCCTGTCTCCAGAGTGTTCCAAATGTTTGCCGTTCTAGATTCCCTAGGCCTTTTCACCTGTTGGGACCCTGACACTCTCCTGGTGCCTGAAATGGGTTCTGAAATTATGCTGGGTCTGATGTGTCCCTTGGATTAGTCCAGATAGCTCCATGTGTCAGTATGAGAGAAGAAACGACTCTCTGGAGCCTGGCCTGTCCCTGTAGATTCCTTGTGGATGGACTCATCCCAGGTACCAAGACTTCTCCAATCCCTCCCTCCTGCCAGGACTGGGACTAGGGTAAGGCAGGTGAGGACCCAGGAGGCACTCACTGTCAGGGTCAGGGGAGCACAGAGTCAGCACCTGGCAGTGAGCGCCTGCTTCCATGTAGTACCCTGGACCCCTCGCTCACCTCACCTCATCCCAGTCCCGCCTCCTGCTCAGATTGCCACGTATGTGCCAGGTCTCCACACAAGACTAATGCAGTACACTACCAGTCCCAAGGCCTCCGTAATATCACTCAGCCACTCCACCGATATTTATTGGGTATCCCTTGGTTACAAACACAAAGCAGATAGGGCCCCTGCATGTAAGGTGCTCAGAGCACAGTGGGGAAGGAAAGCCTGTAACCAAGAAAGGATAACACAAGGCTGGCCAGGACAACTGCTGTAACAGAGGTATATGTGGAAGGCAGAGGAGGTTGGGATGCATCTCAGTGAGAGACAGTACAGAAGGAGAAGAAGGTACTAGTTATACCCACACCTTGGAACATGCATAGACTACATCTAGGGAGAGAAAGTAGAAAGTCAATAGCAGGTCGAAAACAGCATGAGTCAAGGTGTATGTTCTGAGACTAGCAGGTGGTCAGGCATCGTGAAAGGGTTAGAGACTTGGACAGAAGAATGGGAGATGAGGTCGGAGAGGGAGAGGACCAGATTGTAAAGAGCCGTGAACTCCCCGTTTAAGGAGTGCTGGGCTTCAGTCTGTGGTACCTGTGGCATCTTGGAGGATTTTCAGGCAGGGGATGAAAGTGATTAGACTTAGCATCACAAAGGGGAGGAAAGTGAACTAGACTTAGCATGAGAGGTTGGCGGCAGTGACCAAGACCAGCAATGGGGGGAGCAGTTGGGAGATGGTTTTAAGAGCAGCTGACAAGCGGTGTCTGATTGTCCAAATCAGGTGCATCAAATGCCAGAGGCTATTAGACATGGGCTGGAAAAGTGGGCAGCACCAGGAAGCCAGCCTTGACAGGCACTCCATCATTCCCCAAGCATCTGCCAAAGGACGGGCCCCTGCAGAAAGAGAACCTAAAGCTGCTGGCCCAGATGTTCTGTGCGACAACAGCCTCCAGAGCCATCTTAGAGAGGACACATAAGACACACTCAGGGCTTAGCGGCCTGCATCCCAGGATACACCCCAGCTGCTGCTGCTTTGATGAGCTTCTGCGGGGGAGACAATCTCCTCTCTCCAGCCCAGGAAGCAAAGCACCTTCCCATTTCAGAATTCTTTAGGTGTGGCATTAAATGGCCCTGTTCTATCAGAAGCCCTTATGAAGAAGGTCCAGATACCTTCCACGCTGCCTTCCCGCCCTACGCATCCGTGGTTTGAGGATTCCATGAGCATCAGATCTAACGCTGCAGACTTTGGTTCTTGTAGGGTTCCTTGCTGAAATCATTCCTGGATGTCTGTAATAAATGTGCTCTCACTAATAGTTCACGTTTCTGCATCCACACTGAGAACACGCAGGCCCTGCTGTCACCTGGACCGCTGCTAGAGCCTTCTGCCTGGTCTTCCTGCGTCCAGTTTTGCCCTAACTCCTCATTCCATTTTCCATGAAGAAGTCAGAGAAAGCTTTCTAGAGCACATTAATCCTCTCAGGTCACATTCCTGCTTAAAATCCTTTTTGTTACCTTTTGCATACAGTTAGGCTTCTCTAAAGTGCTTGCTGGGACCCTTCATGATGCTGCCCCATGACCTCTCCAGTCTCAGTTCTTTTTTTTTTTTTTTTTGACCGGTAAGGGGATCGCAACCCTCGGCATGGTGTGGTCCACACCACGCTCAGCCAGTGAGCGCACCGGCCATCCCTATATAGGATCCGAACCCATGGCCTTGGCACTACCAGCACTGCACTCTCCCGAGTGAGCCACGGGGCCGGCCCTCCAGTCTCAGTTCTCACCAGTCCTCTCCCAAGCCCCAAGCTCAGCAATTAAAAATCCCTTCCGGTTCCCCAAACTCGCCAAACTCTTGCCTGCATCTGAGCTCTATACAGACCCTTCTCATCACCCAGAGCAGCGCTGGCCAGTGGACATAGAACGGGGGCCACACACGCAATCTTATGTTTTCTAGCAGCTAGAGGGAAAGAAAGGAAAGAAACAGGTGATCTTGATCATTGTAATGTTTATACCTTAATCTATCCAAAGGTTATCACTTCAACATGTAATCAATGTAAAGTATACTAATGAGATAGTTTTCATTCTTTTACATACTAAGTCTCCAAAATGTGGCATGTACCGTACACGTGCGGCACCCTCATGTGGACTGGCCTCGTCTCCTAGCGCTCGGCAGTCTGGACTTTCATGCTGTAAGGACGGGTCTGCCCAGCTGTGCTGACTCAGAGAGAAATACTGCTGATTCCCAGGGCAGGCTGAGGTTTGCTGACGTTGCAGCAGAAAGCCCGGGCACTCCAGTGGACCTGCCAGGGCCTGGAGCCATAGCTTCCTAGCAAAAGAAAGGGTCTGAACATCTCAACCAAACATTAGCTGACTGCCAGGCTCCTAGAGGGAAAGCAAGACTCTTGGGAGTCTTAGGAGGGAGCTGTTGACAGTGTCCTGGAGCAGTGGTCTTCAGACTGGGGGACAGAATGGAGCAATGAAAGACCTCTCGGAGCCTTCCATCAGTCTCTGCAATGTGTGAGCGTGGGCATGAGTGGGTGGGTGTGTATGACGTGCGTGGATGGAAGCGTGTGTCTCAGTGTGTGAGTGTGAAGGCGTCTGAGAGTTGTGAGTGTGTGTGTGAGTGTGGTGGACAGAGACACTCCGTGCGTGAGGACTTGCCAACGTGTACAGATACGGGAATAGACCCACTGCAGGTCCTCGCAGTCACTTACACTATCCTCCCCTTCTAATTGCCCAGTGGCCCCTCTCCCACTTTACAAAGAATGGTGTCCCGTCACCCATTCCCAACCTTACCATGGGGCACTCTCCAGAGCATAAAATACTTCAGGGCACCAACAAAAGGACAGTTAAAAATATTATTTAAGGGTAGGTCTCCTTATTGATGAATAGGACACAGGAAGCCCCCTCAGGGCTTCCAGTCCTTCCCTGATTTCCATGTTCTTAGTCAAGAGACAGCCTTGTCACTGGCCCTTGTGGAAGTGGTCTCCAATCAGATCTGCGACAGAATATGGCCAGGGGGAGGGCTGGCAATTTGGGGTTAAAGACCTCTGGTCTGCATCCCTCAGGTCTTATCAAAGAATGCGTTCCTTTTGACAGATCTGTGGGGAGGAAAAATAAGACAAATACACGGTAAGGAATAATACAAGCTAAAAGTGGCTCCCCCCGATATTAAACATAAGCCCTCCTTTCGACTGTTCTCAACACCAGCCATAGGATGGGCGGGCATGCATGCATGCATAAATGAATGAATGAATAAATGGAAAGGGGGGGAGGGAGAAGAGAAAGAATCTCTGAACAGCCAAACTAACACAGGTTTGTAATACTGATTATTTTAACACACAAGTAAAGCATTTCCAAGGGCTACTAAAGTTTACAAGTTGTACTGGATAAAACCCACAGATAATTTTATGTGATTTCTTTTGAATGCAGGGTGCATTATTCAGTAGGTAGTTAAAATCTATTTTGTCAGATATTGTAATGAGATATGTATTCCAATTACAATCAATCCTGAGACTGTTTCATCTTACAAAGTATTTAAAATTTGTTCCTCCTATGCCTCTCCTATTAATCCAAAAATAAAACTAATTGTAGCTATTGGACCAACTCATTTTTAGTAACATATACCTTTCTCTCTCATTAAATTAGTTGGAAAAGGGGCCGGCCTGTGGCTCACTCGGGAGAGTGCAGTGCTGATAACACCAAGGCCAAGGGTTCGGATCCCATTTAAGGATGGCCAGTTCGCTCACTGCCTGAGCGTGGTGCTGACAACACCAAGTCAAGGGTTAAGATCCCCTTACCAGTCATCTTTAAAAAAAAAATAAATAAATAAAATAAAATAAATTAGTTGGAAAATTTGTCTCAATGTCTAATGAAATCAAAGGCGTTATTTCTGGGACTTTATACAAGATTCTTATTAAATTATTCCCAAAAGCCAACCCTGAAGTTCAGTACACATGTGCATGCATTGCACGCACATTTACTACAAAAGGTGGTGTTTATTATGTTTTTTTTTTTTTTTTTTTTTTTTAATAAAAGATGACCGGTAAGGGGATCTTAACCCTTGACTTGGTGTTGTCAGCACCACGCTCACCCAGTGAGCAACCGGCCATCCCTGTATGGGATCCGAACCTGTGGCCTTGGTGCTATCAGCACCGCACTCTCCCGAGTGAGCCACGGGCCGGCCCTATTATGTTTTTTGTCTCATCAATACCTTACAGTTGTGGCTGCATACTACATTTTATTGTGACAAACTAAGAAAGAGAAGCAGCATGTTGCTTAATTCTTGTTTTCATAATTTACCATTCAATAGATTAATTATATCCTTCATGATTTTAATCTTGACTGCTTTTAGTAGTCTGTTTTACAAGATTAGAAGTAATCCTTCCTACAGTGGTTTGTATAATATTCCTCAAAACATATATATTGTAAAGTTGATTTGAAATAAAAATTTAAGTTAGACTTTTTCTTATGCAAAGTTAAGTCCGATTTGCAGAACGGTTTGACAAGGAAGACTGACTTTGCTAAATAGATTATGTGCAAGGCATCTTCCATAAATTAAATGAGCTAAATCTGAGCTCTAAGGTTTTGACAAAAAGATACTTAAAGCATGTAATAAAATAAGTGCATTTTATTTTTTTTAATTGTATTGGGGAAAGTGTATTAAACTTTACATTTTAATTTTCCAATCCTTTCTTAATACATTAGATGAGACAAGTTACCTCTGAGTGGAAAAAATAACAGATGTCATTACTAGTTATTGAATTACAATTTGGAAAAGTCTTTTTGGATAGTCTCAGAAATTGAGAAAGTGAATGGTTCTATGTATAGGTAACAAATACCTTAGGAAGTCTTTTTCTCTTTCAAAAAAGTTAAAATAGAAAATATTTTCTGATGATGGGTTGCTGTGTGATCTGGGGTATTTGAAACCAAATAATTGATGAAGTTGCCATAATAAAACACCTTCTGTTCCCATCAATTTATTCACGTAAGCAAGATTTGTCAGTGTGCACATCTATAGAAAAAGAACAAATTTTCAATAAAGAATAAAACTGATGCAGTACCTTTTTTATTCTAGTAATATTTATTGTCTCATTGGGGAATCACATTAAGAAAGGTAGTCTTCATAAATCTTTACTATTTGTTTAATACAGCAGTGACAAAATTCATGTTATATTTATGTTATTCTGTTCATTTGCACACTGATAATAATTATAACGGTTACTCATTCAAGAAATAATTTTAACATTTAGAACCTTATGGAAATATATTAACATTAAAATTTCTGATCACATACGATATGAATGTATATAACATGACTAAACTGTACACTTAAAATGGTTGCGATGATAAATTTTAAGTTATGTTTTTCACCACAATTAATATTAATTTTTAAAAGATTTCTAATTAGATAGATAATGTTATTTTAGAGATGCATTTCAGGTAATCAATAAAAGACAAGCATAAAAACATACTAAATTATAATACTATTTTGTGGGAGATTACAATAGAAAGACAAATTTAAGAAGGTCAGTAAATAAAATAAAGTTTCCCAATGTTAAAGAAACAGTTTCTTCAAATAGTTTTTAAGTGGATAATGATTAATATCAAATCACTATGGTATTTAGATTCTGTCAAATATTTTTAACAAGTGATAATGGTTTTATTTTAAAGAGGCAATATTTATACTACCCTGAAATTTCATTCTTTGGAATGATTTCTATGTATGGATGAAACTGCAGATGTCAACTTAAAAACATGTGAGGAGCTGGTAGACGTCCAGGATGCTTTCAGAGGCAGTGGCAAAGCTGAAGGGCACTGCCTGGGAGCCTGCAGCCCGGGACTGTCCTGGTGGCAGAGGCCAGCCCTGGGCTTCCTGCGGAGTCATGACTTCTAGCCTTGTTCTTAAGAAGTCGGAGGTAGGGTCCAGGGGCCCCACAGTCGGCCTCAACCACTCAGTCCTCTTTCCCTGTTCTTGACTCTGCCACAGAAAGAATCCAAGGGCAGAGTCAGAGTAGACAGTGAGGGCTTCAGTGTAACCGATGAGAAATGCAGGTTCCACAGAGAGTGTGGCCTAGCTCCAGAGACTGAGCAGGGCCCACACCAAGTCCAACACAAAAGCAGGGTCTGCACAGACATCAAGTCTAACACAAAAGCCAGAGAAACACTTAAAGTTCAGTACAAAGGGCAGGCTGGCTCAAGAGTGTGAGCGGCTGCTTGCTGACAGTCAGCTCAATACAAAGTAAAGGATGCATAACTCGGCCAGGACCTGCCGCTGCCACCAGGAACCTGAGCAACAGCCCTGCCTTTGGGTGGGATTCTGATTTTATAGTTTCTCTAATGAATATTCACTTAAGGGGGTGCTTCCCAGTTATATGCACCAGGCATATTCAAGAATATCTAGTGCTCTCTATTGACCATACCCAGCCACTGGCTGACAAAAGTCAGCCCCCTGTGGTCTCATTTTCCCCTGTTGGTGCTAAAAATAGGTCTAACTGGCAACAGTAACTTTCCTCCAGGGAAGAGATCAGAGGAGGGGGCCTGAGACCTCAGGGAGTGTCTGGAAACATAGAGGCATGTCCTGAAATGGGCACCCAGAGAAAATGAACACCTGTATCGCCTCCCACCTTGTTCCTTGCAGACATTTTTTCTCCTGGATAGCAGCAATGACCCCAGGGACCAGTTTTCAAAGGTGTGTGTCCCCAGGCCCTATCCACTCTATGTTACAACAGCCCTTCCAGGGAAACCCAGGGCCAGGTTTTTACTGTAAGAACTGGTCCATTCATTCAGGAAGGAGAAGAGGCAGAACCTCTATTTATTGAACATCTGCCATGTGCTAAATACTGTGCAGGATGCTTTATATACATAATCTCATTCATTAATAAGAAAAATCAAGATGATGAATATATGTGGTTATTACTATTATACCTAGCATTTACTGCGTACCAGACACTGAGCTGGAGACTTTACAAGAGTGGTCTTACTCCCTACAATTGTAAGATTGTAATGGAAAAGTATAACCTTAACCTGCACAATTAGCTAGTATAACTTTGTATGACTTTAACCTGCACAATTTGCTTCTGCAAACACTTGCTAAAAATGGGAAAACATACCTAAAGGAATTTTAAGTAAAGCAGCTTCTAAGAGGTCAGGCAGAGGTCAAGCAGACCCAGACACACATTCCGGGAACCAGCCAGTCCCAGGAACTAACCAGCCCCTTATCTAGAGGCCACCTGGCAGGCCCCAGGGAAGAGAAACGATTGAAAAATATGCCCTTCCTTATCGGGGTGCTAGCCTGTTGAGCCTGACCATAAATCTTAAGGTGCCTCAGCTAATTAACAGTTCGTCCTGTTATGAAAGTCTGTCTAAAAGAAACTGTATAAAAACTCTGGTGTTAAAAAGCTCGGGGCCGCTTTTGTCTGAAAGGCGAAGTGACCCCAGCATGCTGGAAAATAAAATTCCTCTTGCTTGATTGCAACAGTCTCAGTCTCATGGTCTTTGTGAAGTGAGCCACTCGGAGTGTAGGATTTGTGCTTGGTGCACCAGTCTTATACCCCCTGTGGTCTCATTTTCCCCTGTTGGTGCTAAAAATAGGTCTAACTGGCAACAGTAACTTTCCTCCAGAAGAGGGGGCCTGAGACCTCAGGGAGTGGCTGGAAACCTCGAGGCATGTCCTGAGATGGGCACCCAGGGAAAATGAGCACCTCCTGTATCACCTCCCGCCTCCTTCCTTGCAGACATTTTTTTTCTCCTGGACAGCAGCAGTGACCCCCGGGGACCAGTTTTCAAAGGTGTGTGACATCCCCAGGCTCTATCCACTCTATGTTACAACAGCCCTTCCAGGGAAACCCAGGGCCAGGTTTTTACTGTAAGAACTGGTCCATTCATTCAGGAAGGAGAAGAGGTAGAACCTCTATTTATTGAACATCTGCCACGTGCTAAATACTGTGCAGGATGCTTTATATACATAATCTCATTCATTAATAAGAAAAATCAAGATGATGAATATATGTGGTTATTATTATTATACCTAGCGTTTACTGTGTACCAGACACTGAGCTGGAGACTTTACAAGAGTCGTCTTACTCTCTACAGTAATCCTGTGACGTAGGCACTACTATCATCCTCATTTTGCAGATGAGAAGAATGCAGCTCTGATAAAACTTCCAAGATTAAAAGCCTGATCATGATGCCAAAGACCACACTTTTGACCTCAAGCCTTATCACTCCCATTTAAATGAAGCTGTGAGAGTTTCAAGTTACCAAGATCACAACTGCCAAGTCCTAGGTTAGTCTGATCATTAATTCCCTATTTGTTTCAGAAAGGAATGAAGGCGGTGCCTGATAACTACAAATAGTCATGTTGATCTAGAACTCTGCAGATATGTTATGCCCCTTCCTTCTCTGCCAATTTTATAAGTTGGACAGAATTGATTTTATTAATATACCCTGCTTTTTTTTTTTTTTTTTTTTTTTTTAAATGAAGCAATTGAAATCCCCAGAACCTTTTCTGAAACTTGGCTGGTTCCCTCAGCGTTCCCAGCTTCCCAGTGAGAGCAGTTGGACAGTTGTGAGAACCAAGCCAAGGCAGCTGATACAAGACCAGGCCCTCAAGCTCCCAGGGCTGGCACAGCCCAGCCAGGGTAGGAAGCCCTAACACGTGCTTCTATGCTTTTGGATAGCTCTGAAGGTGTGGGTTCCTCACTGACACAGCCCATCACACAGGGATCTGGGCGTCCACAGCCTCACTCTTGGTTTCAAGCAGAAGCCTTTGGGCCCTGGCCCAGGAGCAGATGGGAGAGGGCATGCCTAAGGGGGGTCTTGAGATAAGAGGTGTGAGATCTCCCTCCTCACTGCCACACCAGGAGGAGGGGGCTTGTTTTCTTGCTGAACAGAGGGTCTTCACTGAGCTTTGCATACTGGCCTGTTTTTACTAATGATGCCCCAGACGATGGGGAGGAGTCATTTCAATCTGATGTAACTTGTGCAAAACTCCAAACAGAGGTTTGATTCTGAGAGATCCAGAGCTGTGGAGGGGTGAGCTAATGCTACAGAGGGGGGACACAGGCAGACAAGAAGACTGTCATTCAGCGGGAGATGGGTCCATGCCAGCGAGGCTTTTCTGCAGATTTTCTGTTGGGGGTCCCAGAATTCTCCTGCCTACCCTACCCCACTGCACCCAGGAATGGTGCATCCCAAGGAGATATAAATGGTGCATCACACTGGCTTTTTTTGTTGCTGTCATTTAGAAGTAGAGGGGAAGAAATAGCCTTTGTTTTCCTTTTCTCCCGGATGACTAAACATGACATCCAACTTATAGGCTTGGAAAACAACTCGACTAGCAGTGTAAGTGATTAGACAGGACAACAGCTTGGGGTATCCTCTCATGGAATGTGGGGAGCCCAGGAAGTCTTTTCTTCTGAAATTTGTGGCAATCATCTGAAAAGAGCAGCTGTCAAACTCGCCTCCTGCTCCGATGGGGCCACCAGGCCCCTGAAGTCGTTGTTTAATGGGTGTGTTCATCTTCTAATGCAGTACCAGCCTCCATCTCACTGTGTCTCCCCAGCTCACAGGGCTTGGATTGTGTAAATATGTTTAATTAAGCTCCAAAAGCCATGAGCCCCCTCTTCTTGGTTACATTCTCCCACCAGGCTGGACACCAGCCAGAACTGACATAACCATGTGGCTCTGCCTCCCTGTCCTTCTGCTCCCACCTGGGGGTGCGAGGGGGGGGACATTCTGAGGGAAGAGATGTCCCCCACTTCACCTGAGGTTCACTACTCTCCGTGATGGGAGGAAAGACATTAAGGGTTCTAGAGCGAGAGAGGAGAAAAGGACACCATTCAAACTTTTATGGATAATCTCTCTTCCAGCCACCTAAACTTGTTTGGGGAGGAGACCTGCCTACCACAAAGGGGCAGCCCTTCTCCAGGGTTCTTTGAACTCCACGAGACAATGCTCCCACCCTGGGGTTGGGGGAGAAATGTGAAGCCAGGAAGAGAAGGTGAGACTATCCAGCGATCGATCTGGGGCAGAAATGCACTTAAACATGTTCTACAGCTGCTTGTTAACAGTGTGTGCACATCCATCTCACGCAATAAATATGAGTCGTAGCAGGCAAGAGTCAGTGTCTAGCACAGTGCAGGGTACGTAGGAGACATGTGAGTTTGTAAGGACGGAAGGAAAGGAGAGAGGGAGGGAGGGACAAAGGGAGGAAGACGGACAAGCAGGTGGACAGGTGAGAAAGTGGGGGGTGTGAGGATGGGTGGACGATGTGGTGGGGATTTGGACCAGGGACTCCACTCACTATTACACAGACTATGTGGCTCCAGAAAACCAAGCCGTGGTGTTCTTTCCACGGAAGAGTCTCTTCCTTGGAGGGTACCCAGAGAGTATGGTCAGAGATGGCTTATGTGAAGTCTGCACGGCGTATTCTCAAAATAATGCCAGCAGGAAGGAAAAAACCCCAATCTCTCGACCACTTGCTTTGAACACAAGATGCTGCACAGCTCATGCTTGGGTTACTCCCTTTGTAGAGGTTTTCATCTCTCTGTTTTTACTGGTTGTGTCTGCAGGACACCCAGAATGAACACAACTGCAAACATTCAATCTGCCATCTGGACATTTCTAAACATCTGGATATTTGGCATCGCCTGGACCCCAACTGGCCATGGACGGACATAGCTCAGAGCAGATGTAGGACTCAGAAGGAAGCACCCCATGGATGGGATGTTTAGTGTGAACCCACATCCCAGAATGCCCATAAATGTCCATATTTCAAATACTCCAACCCACTGTCAGGTGGGGCCCTGATTTCTGATTAGTGAAATATGGTCAATTTTTATTTTTTAAAATATAGATACTGGGGTGTAAGGAAAGTAAGAAAAGTTTAGTCAGGATCTCTCCCCTCACATCTTTTAAACATGGGCAAGATTCAGCACATTCACTAGAAACAAGTTATAAAAGTAGTGTAACTGCGCATGTGTGCCCCTTTACTGATTCAGCATGATTGTTGTAATTATGTGATGCTTGGCTTGTGGCCGCTGTTGTGCACTAAGGGTATAGAGACAACTGCTCTGAACTGCTCATCAGCAGAGTCTGGAAGGTCGGCAGAGCATGGAGGGCCAGCAGAGTAGAGCCTGAGCTCATGTCTCAGGATAAAGCATGTCTGTGAAGCTCGTGTCTGAAGAATAAAGTATGTCTACCTTGCTGAAAGCTACCAGGGTCTTCTTTTGATTACCTGACTCACAACCTGCACAGGATGGGGCAGAGGGATTTGATATTCCTGCACCACCGGGGGTCAAGGAAAGAGAGGAAGAGAGAAAAGACAGGAGGAAAGAGAGCACGGCAGAAAGGGAGGCGGTTGGGGGCACAGCGCTGAGCTGCAGGAAAGGAGCACTGGAAACAGCAGCTGTGCCACGTGCTGCTCCCGAGAGGGCGCTTTTCCCACAGCGACCCCTGAAGAGGAGCTCAGGCTGTTCCAACCCCAAGCCCGAGACCCAGCTGGAAATAGCCAGAGCAGCAGGTTCCTCCGGAGTTCATCTCATGCCAGCTTCAGTTGTTGTCGCTTTTCCTCCTCCAATGGTGGGGGACAGAGAAGGGAGAGTGAGAATCTCCCCATTCTACAGAGAGGGAAACTGAGGCTCAGCAAGGAACAGAAGCTAGGCAGGGGTGAGCACAAAGGCAGAGGTGAATCTAAGCCTCTGTTTGCAGGGTGGCAGGTGGAGGTTGTTCCTTTTCTAGAAGTAGGAGTACAGAGAAGCCTTCACTGCAGTTATAGTCCCCACTGCCCGCATGTGGATCAGAAAAAAGGCAGGACAGGGAATGAGAGAAGCTGGGAGAAGATTGGCACCACTTTTAACAGGACCCCTGACATACACACCCTCACACATACACCCGTACATGCACAGATAAGCAAAATGTCCTTACGATTCATTTATTAAACCCATAAAGAGAAGAACCTCCTCTCTGCAGAGTCCCCTGTGTCTCCTCTCAGCCATTTCGGGCTTGCTGGAGTGTGTTTTTTTATTCTGTACTGGGTGATTGATTATAGAAGAGCAAATCAGCCCCCGCTGCTTTTAAGACGCATTTTCTTTCTTAAAGAGCAGATGATGTGAACATGACTTCTCTCTGCCCCTGCCCGCCTTGGCTGCTGGCATGTGGTCATTGCAGCTCAGACGGGCCTGCCCAGAAGGACGGGTGGCAGCAGGCTCCTGTAGCTCTTCTAGCCCACCGCAGCCCACCCTGCTGGGACCCAGCCCTGCACCCACGCAGCTTCCCCCAGTCTTCTCCCCACATCCAGAGGGAATCTCTCAGGTTACTCCAGCTATTTTCACTCCTCTCTGTACCAACACATGTGAATCCAGCTGCCTAGCACAGAGCACACACTGTTGAATGAACGAAGAAGTAAACGATGAATTATAAACACTAAGAACTTGATGAAATAAATATTGAACTCCAAAGCGTGCTCTCTCTGTGTCTCTCTCAGTGCCATGGGCCTTGCTACTCAAGGTGGTCCCTGGATCAGCAGCATCAGCCATCACCTGGGGGCAAGGACTCAAGGTGACCCGTATACAGATTAAACTTGGAGAGGCACTGCTGCGTGGTCCTGAGTGGAGGCTGGGTGGGAGACAAGATGACCCTGTAAGGCCCCTCAGTGCCTTCTGTGTCTCTGGAAGTGACATCAGATTGATACGGCTATGAGAAGGCTTAGCTCAGGTCACTACAGACATGGGAAGGGGTTTCCACTCTTTCCTTTCCGTTCCAGCTCTCCATGCTGTTGTGCTGAGGGCCCAGCTGACAGATCCGGAGCACAGCATGGCTTTGCACTGACTAATTGCCAACAGTTGGCTGAAGCTACATTTGTTATTCAAAAAGTCTCATTCATCTCCTAATGCCAGTGTAGCCCTGACTGCTCATGGTGCCTCTCACCTCCCAACACCCAGTTCCGGATGGAGCATCCCAGCCCATCCTGGCATAGCAGGAGGAGACGGCTTCCTTCTCGGAAGGCTGAGCTAGTGCCTGGGGACATGCGGCAGGGTTGGCTTAGTACCTGGCTGAGACCTGTGTCTGGCTGGAGTGGTCCTAGGAGGCCAGATCCAATTCTAGCTCACCCTTGGGTCACACGGCCTTGGAATCATTCAGGTGGGTGAAGGAATGGATTCCAGTAATGCCACGAAAAGAGTTATCTGGGACCTCCTGGATGAGGGAGTTGCCCTCTCACAGCCAAATCAAGGAATTTGCCCCTTTGTCTCTTAGGTGTGGGGATGGGCTCTAATCATGGGAAACATTGCAGGACATTTGAAGAATGGAAATGTGCATTCTAGAAACCTGTTGATAAAGAAGTCCTAAAGAACTACAGAGCCTTTTGCCAAAGTTTGAATCTCTCCAGCATTTCTCCCATGACCCAGAGATCACGATTTAAATGTTCCCCTGCCTTTCTCCTCTATGTTTGGCTTCTGTGGATTTGTCTTCCCAAGACTATAAACTCTTTTTTTTTTTTTCCTTTTTGTCTTTTTTCGTGACCGGCAACGGATCACAACCCTCAGTGTCGTGCCCGTACCGGACCGGGACTGGCAACGGGATCGCAACCCTCGGTGTTGCTCCCGCACCTCGCTCAGCCAGTGAGCGGCCGGTCTGTATGTGGGATCCGAACCCTCGGCGGGAGGGACGCCACGCTCCCAAGCGGCGCACTGTAGCAGTGCGCCACCGGGCTGGCCCAAGACTATAAACTCTTAAGGGACAGGGTGTGGTGTGTCTATCACACCTGCCCTCTGTGTCCAGCACCTGGCCCTGGTAATCCAGTGCATTTGTAAAGTAGGTTAAATTTTAATTTACTAATATTGCCAATATAATTTTATTTTAAGTAACAGTTTTTTGATTTTCATTGCTCATTCTCAAGTGTGTGTGTGTGTAGGGGTTTCATTCAAATGTCTAGGGCTTGTTTTCTCTGGGTCCAGGGGAATTAAAAAGCCCCCCAGCCTGGTCATGTTTTCCCAAGAAGAGCCTTGTAGTTGGTAGCAGAAATGCCAGTTGCAGGATGCGGAGGTAGGAAAGCTGTGAGCACGATGGGCAAGAGTAGATGTATGAAAAGCAGGTGAATGGATTAAAAACCACAGGATCGTCCGGTGGCCGGGCTCCAGCAGCCTTAGCCAAACCATACATGTCTAGCAGCTTCCAGGCTGTAGGACACACCAGCCCAGTTAAAGAGGCTTCACTTGCCCTTTTTCCCAAGAAGAGGAAGCTGCCAGCTCTCATTCAGCCCACTGTGAAAAGCCTTTAATCTCTTCAAACAAGTTATTTTCTAATCTGCAAGCCATGATTAGTTACACTTTCCTCGCATTCCTGCCTGATTCTTAACTGCAGCCCCTCTCCCTGGCCAGTGCATGAGCTGCCGGCTGCCTGCAGGCCCCGCCCTCCCCCCCCCTCCCTGAGAAACACCAGGAGTAACAGCATTTGTGGGCAAGCGGGGCAGGCCACGGTGCCAGCAGCCTTTCCTATGGCCGTGTCTATTCCCCCACGCGTAGACAGACCAGGGCAGAGTCTTGACCTGGGTTCCACAGGTCCCCGAGGGTTCTGTCAATTGCTTTAGGGGTCAGTAAAAATTAGGAAATTTTGTGTATTCATGTGTCTCAGTCTGTTTCTGTTGCTTATAACAAAATACCTGGAACTGGGTGATTTATAAAGAAAATGAAATTTATTGCTTACAGTTTTGGAGGCTGGGAAGTCCAAAGTCCAGGGAACGCATTTGGTGAGGTGATTCCACAGCAGCCTGGGGTGTCACGTGGCGAGAATGGAGGAACAGAGAGAGCCTAACCTCCTCATGCGCTCTGCTTCTAAAGCCCTCAGAACCACGCCCTTAACCCATTCACTTCTGCAGGGTCCTACAATCTGATCACCCCTTCAAGGCCTCACCTTTCCATAACCATAATAGGATTTCCCACCCCGAACAGTTACAATGGAAACTAAGCTTCCAGTGCATGAAACTTGGGGAACACAATTCAATCAATCCTCAGCATTATGTACATTTTTTCTGGGGACATGAGCTTCTCAGTGAGATCAGTGACTCACAAAAGACTAAGCACCGTGAGTCTGGACTTCTCCCCAGCCCCCAAGGCCCTTTCAGGTCCAGAGAGGACCTGCACAGAAGCTGTTGGGCTCATGCAGGGGAGATCTCTGGACTGTTCTACCGCAGCGTCAGTACTAGCAGAGTCATAGCCAACCTCTGAGGCTCCTCTAGGGCTTCTCTGAGGAAGCCCCCAAATTCAAAGCCTTCTCCCGGGTCTGCTTTCCCCCAAACCTAGTGCGGCCGTCCCGTCCTTGTGGCGCACTGTAACAGGGAGTCCACACATTCCCTCTGCAGGTCTCTCCCAGCTTGATGAACCCCAAGGTGTCCCAGGTGCTCCTCTGCCATCCAGACAGTGCCCCCAGACCCCCGCTCCCCGCTGGCCCTTGGCTCCATTCCGAATGCCTCTGTTGCTTGTCCCCAGGTGTCAGAGAAGCTGGAGAGCGTGAATGCTGCTGCCGGTGCTGCGAGGGCACCTTATAAAGCTGCGCTCGCTCTCCTTCCTCCTCCTGCTCCTCATCCCGTTCCCTTTGGGGTGAACAGACAAGTGATCACATCCAACCACTCATCGTGGTTCTGCTGGTGGATACTGGTGGCCTCTGGGGGACCAACGTGAGACATGATGGGGCAAGTGCCACACCTCATTCTCCTCACTCCCCTCACCCCCAAAAAGCAGCACAGGGGCTCCTCGGATAATCAAGTGGCTCCTGAGGGCCTCGTTTGGAAGGGGGAGCAGGTGAATGTCAGTAGAGGACATCTGCCCACATTTGAGCACCTTCCTCTGTGGGCGAGTCCAGCATGGCATGACCCTGGAGGATCCTCCAGGGTCCACGTGTGACCAGGCCCAGCCCATGGGATGCTCCTGCTCTGGGCTTTGACTCTCCAGGGAGAGATGGGCAGTTAGAGATGACACACGACACAGAGTCAAGGGTGCAGCCATCAGTGGCAACTGGACGCAGCCCCAACACAGGCGCCTACCAGACTGAGCAGCAGTGACTGGGAACTGGCCTCGCTTAGGTGCTCTCTGCCTGTTTTCTTGAACCTGGTTCGCCAGGCACTCATCAATCCCGTGAGCCACCCAATTTTCTTTCCCATCATTTGTTCCTAGCCTGAGCTAGCCAGTGAGCTCCTGCTGCTTGCAGCAAGAGCATTCACAGGAGCAACCACAGGGTGTCAGGCTTTGCCACTAGTGCTCACTGTCCCAATCCGTGGTGCAGTTAAATAAAATCTATGGGAGGCCATTGTTTTGGACTGAGCTGCCATACTAGGCCCCAACAGACTGAACCAAAATGGAGCCCCTTGTGCTATGTGCCACATAATCAAACTGAAACTTTGAGGAAGCAGGAAAATCCCCCAATAGACCATGTTTTCCTAAAACAGTAGATTCACAACAACCAGTTGGAAAGGGCCCGGTCAACCTGAGCTGGCGTTAGATAAGGAAGTCCTCTCTGCCTTAATCTTACAAGGAATGTACCCTGAAGTAACCCGATGTTAACCAGTCCACTTTTTAAAAATTATTGTTTCCTTGTTCCTGCTCAAGCCACCTCACAAAAGCTGACTGTTCTGCCACACCCAGTGGAGCGCCCTCTTTTTTGGATGGGTTGCTTTCCAATTCATGAATCACTAATAAAAGCCAATTAGATCTTCAAACTAAATTTGCTGAAATTGTGTTTTTTAACAGCAGCCTGGTTAGTAAGGAGACCCCAGTCAGAGACAAGATGACACTGTGCTAAATGATGTCACTGGAATCTTCCTCTGCAGCTATCTGATCCCATGCTTCCCAAACCTGTGCTGCATTCTGAAAAATATAGATACCCAGGCACCAGTGCTTCTTCCAGGGACTCAGTTTTGACCTGCAGTTCCCACCGTGGAATGTATGGTGGCCAAAGAAATGGGAGCAGAAGTGATGAGTGTCACTTCTGAGTGGAATTGGCGTCTGAAGTTTGTAAACCACTCCAGAAGGTGGTCACTCTGTCAGGGGACATTGCAGAGGAGAGTCCCAACCAACCCAAGGTGATCATGACTTTTGTTGTGTCAAGTCACCAAGTTGGGCTTGTTTGTTACTGTTGTATAACCCGTCCAGTCCCAATTGGGACCCAGGCACCATCCCAGACCTCCTGAACCTGAATCGCCGTGGGAGCAGAGCTGAGGCAGTTTCCCAAGTCCCACCCACATGCCTGTAATTTTGATGATCAGCCGGGTTTGGGAACCCCCACTTTGTTCCACACTGATCCTGGGGCCAGCTCTGAACAATAATGGAGATTGTAGTGGGTTGAGTGGTGACCCCAAGAAGATGTGTCTGTGTCCTAATCCCCAGAACCTGTGAATGTTTCATGATTTGGAAAATGATCTTTGTAGGTGTAATTAAATTAAGGATCTTGAAATGAGGTATTGGATTGTCCAAGTAGGCCCTAAATCCAATGACAAATTTCCTCATAAGAGTGAAACAGAAGGAGATTTGACACAAACACATAGGAGATGGCCATATGAAGATGGAGACAGAGGTTGGAGTGATGCAGCCACAAGCCAAGAAATACTGACAGCCCCCAGAAGCTGGAAGAGGCCAGGAGCTGATTCTCCCTTAGAGCTCCTGTAGGGAGTGCAGCCCTGCTCACACCCTGATTTCAGACTTCTGGCTTCCAGAACTGTGAGGGAATAAACTTCTGTTGTTTCAAGCCACCAAGTTTGTGGTCATTTGTTGCAGCAGCCACAGGAAACGGACAGACACTCAGCCTCCTGAGGGAAACAGCAACAGCATCAAGGACATGGGGGTGGGCAGTGGGGGCCAAGGCCGACTGCCCCCTGGGAAGCCTGCTCACTCAGGTACAGGGCAGGTATGAGCATGGTCTGGAGGGATCCACGTTGCGGCTTAACAGAGGAGCAAGGGGAGGGTGTTTTCAGAGAGAGACTGGTGGGTGTGGACGCCAGGTGAGGACTGGCCAGTATTCCAGCCTCAGAGGAGCAGCAGAATCTGTGGGGGTGGGAGGGTGGTAGATGGTTGGATGGGCAGGTGTTGAAACCCAAGTTAACATTTCTTCAAAATGATATTAATATAGCCAGAATAATAACTTGGAAAATGCCTATGATTTCAAAATAGGCCCAAACAATCAGATTCCCAATTGTACCTATGCTCTGACCACAACCACAAATGTGTGTGTGTGTGTGTGTGTGTGTGTGTGTGTGTGTGTGTGTGTGTGTACGCACGTACAGAGAGAGAACAAAATATTAGAAAGTCATGGGTGGGCTTATAAACCATGTTTTATTTCACATTTTGTTCTTATTGAAGTTGTAGCACTGTTTAATCAACAGAAACCTGAATGAGAAGTTTGAGGTTAATATGGAAATCATGAGGAATCACTGAATGTTCCTAAGGAAGAGTGGGGTGGGGAAGAGGAAATAATGGTTTAGGAAGATAGATGGGGCATCCCTGTGCAAAAATGAGCACAGATGGCGTGGCAGACGCCGAGAGACCTGCAAAGGGGCTGTGCAACATTCAGCAGTGAGGTCAGGCGGTGTCTGTGAAGACAGAGGGGAACCCGGAGACTTAGGCTGCTGGACACTGGCCTATACTCCACTGCCCTCTAGTGGCCAGTTCCAGGGCGCCAGTTAAACCTTCCAGTGGCCTCTTTTCAACGGCGTTGGAGCAACGGCGTTGGAGCCTGTGGGAGAAGCGAGGATGAGCTCCTGGCTCTACACAGTGAGAGGACACAGTGCTTCCACTGAGAGTGAAGTTCTTTGCAATGGGGCCACCGGGCTGGCAGGGCTGTGACAGGCGAGGTGCAGGGAATGGCATGGAGTAAAGCACGGACACTGAAGACCATCTTGCACCATGGAAGGATGCAGGTTGTTTAATAAGACCAGAGGGGTAGGGTTTGGAGAGGGTGATGAAAGGTGAGTCCAAGAGGTGGGCTGAGGCTTTCCTGGAAGGGAGTTTGGAATGCATCGTAGGCAGTGGGAAGTTTTCCAAGGGCTTAAACAGGGACATAGTATAGGGATTCCTCCTGGAAGGTAACAATTACCACATTTAGAAAGATCATTCTAGCAGCAGTGTAGTATATGGAATCGAGAGGACAGGGCTGGTGGTGGGGAGACCGGTTAGGTTAGAGAAGCCCAGGCCTTGACTAAACAGCGTCAGCGGGGATGGAGGGAGGCTCACCCGTGCTTTCCTTATTCATTCACCCAGGACACATGCCCGGCACGGTGCGTGACGCTGGAGATGAAGGCCGTGCCCACACTCCGCCCTGGTGCGCAGTGTGGAAGGAAGCTGCTGACCTGACTGCACGTGTTTGGGGCCCCAAAATCTTGACAGCAATTCAGAGAGGTCTACAACAACATGCGGAGAGGCCTTTAATGCTGGCTTTGCAGAAGTTACGTGAGGCTGGGGACTTCATGGCCCAGTCAGACATTTTGACTTGCAGGACTGCCATGGGTCACATTTGTCACCTGTGTCTTTGAAGGCACCAGACATTTTTCTTCAATGGGAGGGGTCCCTGTACAGGCATTCAGGTGAAAGGCAAGTCCAGTTACATTACAACCAGACAAGCAAGAGCCCCACCTCTATCCCCGAGGGGCCCCCCCTGGGGTGGGCTTTCATTGTGACTCCACCCTTCCCTATGTTCTGGCCACGCCCCCATTCCTTTCATTTTTCTCATCTACCAATGGGCTGTGAGCATTGAGGCCACGCCCACATCACTGTTGCCTAGCACTGCCCGCTCCCAACTGCTCTGGCTCAGCCTCTCATCCGCACCTTAGCTGAAGGGATGATTCTCTAGTGCTTGGATGGTGATGAGGTGGCGGTTCCCCTTTCCTTTTCCATGTCCCGAGATGTCGGAGGAAATCCGATGGGAGAAATTGGCTAGGGCCAAGAAGAAGGTATAACATGCTGGGTCGTGACCCTGGGCACAGCCCGAGGCCCCTCCTATGGTGGGACA